>NW_024884711.1:29425447-29459090 GCF_019232065.1 Centrocercus urophasianus
ATAAAAATAAAAATAAAAATAAAAATAAAAATAAAAATAAAAATAAATTAGTAACAAAGAAAAAATCAGTACTGCCAGAATTTATCACATTATACTTCATGAAACAAAATATATATATTACTAATTGTACTCATATTTTAATGTTGTATATAGAAGTATATGATAAAGAACTTATGAAATAATGCAAAGAATATTATATTCCTCATCAGCAGCTGTTTCCTGAGAGATTGTCACTATGCTCTATTATTTCTGAATCAAGAGAAAAAACAAATTATCGGTCTTTTACCAAATTATTTTTCTTTTCTACCTATATAGAATATTTTTGAAGAAATTATTAACATTCAGAGTTTTCATCTTCCTGAGCTTCAATAATTTTTCACTATTCTTATTTCAGCAAAAACAAAAGAGCCACTCATATCCATTGAAAGTAACATCTAACAAAGTTACATCTAACAGCTGAATAACAGCTCAAGAATGAAATGTTTACTTAGAGATAAAAATTATAGTTTTTATTTTATTTTTAGAAACCTGGCCCTACTTTGAACCAAAGCAGTAGAATTCATATTTTCATTCACCCTCTCTACAATTTCATTTCTTAATATCTAAAGAGAATGTCAAGGACAAATAATTTCTTAAATATTTATACATAGATTTCTTACTTCTCCTAGTCAGTAATAGTCCTTGACTAACTAGCCTCTGTGTACTCATTCTGCTAATGTCGTAAATTCCACGTAGTAAAAGTGAATTGCTTCCAACAGAGGCTTGTTTTCCTGGAGTAATTTGAAGATGGTTATTTTAGCCAGATGATGAATTGTGTATTTATTCTAATTTAAACTTGTTTGTACACTAATGATCCAAGATAACAGAAGAAATATATTGCAAGACAAAGCTTTTAACAAAACCTAACGCCTCCTGCAATGTGGTCAGTACGTGCTTTTTAGAGTTGTTTTAGCTCCCTGAATATCGGAGTAGTAGAGAATACAGTCCCTTGATTTTGACAAATTTATCAAAACAAAGCATAGTTATGATTCCTTTTGACAAACATGTTTTGTACACAGATAGCCAGATCCTGACCTTGATGTTCTAACTTGTGATGGTCCAGTAACTTTTTTCAAACACAAAGTAATGTTTCTGGCTTAGCTGTTCCATACTGCAGAGAGTTAGTAAGTCTGCTTAGAAAGCATTATCATCTTTGCAGCCTGTTCCAGTGCTTGCCTTGCCATTTGTCATTGACTACTACTTTGCAATTTTGAAAACCATGGAGAAGAGGAGAAAGATCTTAACTCCTCTTTACAATAAGAAACTTTAAGTGCAAACTGGTGCCTCTGTGCTCTCCTCCTTGCCAGTAAAGAGGGGCTCAGGGCTTGCTTAGAGCTTCCCATTGGTTGAGTTGTTTTGGGCTCATCAGTGTTTTGTACTGCTATCCCATTTGAAATTCCTGCATCCATTGGCCACTGCAATTATAAATGAAGTTCCCACCAATGCTGATGTATTTGCTGATGATTTTCTTGGGTGCACTTCTTTTGTCCATATTACTTCTAAAAAGAACCACAGATTATAAGAGAAGATCCTAGAAGGTATCCAAAAACATAACACTTCTGACTGAGCATTCAAGAAGTCAGAATGAGATGCACTGGATGAACTAAAATAGATCATGTTGTGATGCTGTACTCTGGCCTTCTATGGGACACAAACCAAAACATATTTGACTCCCAACATGTATTACTGTAAGCACTAGAGAAAAATCAATTTTTTTCAAATGTATATCTCTCCTTTTTAACATTTCTTCATAAAAGCAGTTCATTCGTCCTTTTGTTTTTGAGCAAGGTCAATAGAATATGCTTTGGAGAAGAACTGGTTAAGTTCACAGAAATGTTTAAGCAATAGCATGAAACAAAAATCGTTATCAGCTACAAGGGATGGTGGGTATTCTACTTTTCCAATGAAAATAAGAGTCTGAGACAAGTCAGCAGGCATGCTCAACTGGGTTAAATGGGTATAACAGAGAGAAATGAGCACAAATTATTCATGGGAATTCTTTAATCTTCTGTTTAATTATGTGATCATTCCTAGAACAAAGACTTTGATTGATCATAATGGCAAGAAAATGTCAATTTGCACTCAGCACAGTGATTAGCTACAGAGAACAAAAAAAAAGAAAAAAGAAAAAAGAAAAAAGAAAAAAGTGAGAATGTAGTGTTTTAATTTTTTTTTGCATGTTTTAAAAGTTTGGGATGTGAACTCTAAATAATTTAGAGGTCATTATAAATATTCTCCTCCAAAGAAAGCTGTTTTCATTTTATTCTTCTTTTCAGTCTTTGAGTCCTTCCTTTTTCAAGTCGCTCATTTTTCTTTTTTCAACAATTTTATGCTGTTCATGAAACAGTATAATTCTGTGATAAGTATTTTATGTTATATATGGCATGTAATTTTGCAAAGCTTTAGTCAACATTATTAGAATTTTGATAGCTAAGACTCTGAATACAATTAAATGAGCAGTAAGATATGGTTAGTTTAGAAACATAGTGTATTGAATGCGTTAACATTAGTAATCTATTTGGTATTCACATGGATATGTTAGCAAGAAGTGGACATTAATAAGCACTACTTACAATTGGCCTCTGATGAAACTGTATTACAGCTACATTAGTAGTTAAAGTATACAGCATGATTCATGTAAAGTGTTGTCTGGGAATTAATAATAAAGTGCTTTTTTTTCCTTGTAAAATGGGGCTGTGTTCATTGTAACAACATGATCAATCGTGCAGTAAATGCAGAGGTAAGTAGGACTCTCAGGGTTATATGCTACCCTGAGATTATATGCAAAATCTCTACTGACATGAGGTAAATCATAAGGATAAAGGACTAACCTCCAAGGTGTTTTAAAACCTAAGCACAAATATCTGGAAGAGAAAAGGAATTAAATTTTTCTGCACTTCCTGTTTCTCTGCTTTACTCTTCAGGTGGATCTTCTGGATGCTCAAGAAAATTCAGGGGCCAAAATAGTCTTTAATTCAAAAGGTCTGATAACTCATAATAATTTCCTTTGCATATCAAGGCAATTTTTAAAGGAGCATTTAGTAACACTTCAGCTGCTACTTTAAAACACTCTAAAATCTGCCTATGTCATTTGCTTTCAAGATCTGTTTCTCAGAGGTGCGAGTTTTGAAAAGCAGCACTATAAAAGTATGTCTGCGTTGTGTAGTTTACTTATTTTGAATATCAGAAACGTGCCAATTCAAATGGAGTTGCCATTGAAGAGTCTGGGGTGACTTTGTGGACAAATGTAGCCAGCAAACAACTTTTTGGGTTGCTTGCTTTTTTGCTTTTGAGATAGATGTCATTTGTAGGGACAGGAATCATGACAGACTGCCTTAGTTTAAAATTCATGCAAACACATGTCCAAAAGTCCAGGATTGTTGCAAAGACCCACAGTGCTATAGTACACACAAAAACATATTTAATGACTCTCTTAACTACTGAATTCAAATTCATCAAAAATGTTTGAGAAAAAAGAAAAAATAGTCTACATAAATTCTCTTACATTTAACCCTTTTATATAATTCGCTGCAGATTTCACAACATTCTGGATTTAATAATGTGTGATTAGTGAGAAAATATTGGTATGTCTGTATTTTATACTGTGAAATTATTAACTACGGAAGTAGTAGAGTGCCACCAGAAAGGAACACCATGCCACTTTTCCATTTCCTTTATGTTAAAATATTAAATGCTTTATGTAGGACACAAAACAGATTTGTAGGAGGATCCTGTATATCAGAAGATATTTAGTCCTTCTCTGACACCCACGTGACACGTTTGACACTGCCAGTACTGTAAATCACATAGACAGCCTTTAAGTTTAACAAAGACGTATCACTATTCCCTTCGAGCGATACTTTTTTTTGGTGATAACACTCACTACTTTACACAGCAGCCAACAGAACTCTGTATCAAACTAGATCATTGTGTGAGCAGAAACCAAATGTGAAGTTTTCAATTTTAAAACCACTTCTGCTGCAGTACAGACACAACAATGCTTGCTTTCAATAGCTAAGGGGAAAAAACACAGATTAATAGACATACCAGTCAAATTGCTGTAATTTCCAATCCAGTAAAACAATGGCAATTGGCCCAAAGGAAATGCCCAAAATATTTTATTTCAGTTATGTTGATAGTGAATTACACATTGGGAACTTTTAACTTTAATGATTAAATTTAAAAAGGAGAAAACAAAATGCCACTCTTGCTAAAGGTACCTTGTCTAGTGGCTAGATTTAGGCAGTAATGTTTGAGAGGATAAATTCAATCTGTATATGTTCAACGGCTTTCTGTAAAATTCATTCCTCTAGCAATGTCCTAAGGATCTAAATTGTAAATTAGCTGGTTTAAATTTCATTTATGCGTAATGTAGAACTATTTGCTGTTCACACTTATGTTTGTGCATTTTATGAGTTATATGTATGTATTTTATACCAATATGTATTTTAAATTTTATTTTGGGGTGCATGTTAAATGCAATTTCAAGTGGTAGCCTAGTGAAAAGAAATATTCAGTTTGATTACTATTTATTTAATGTTGTTTTCTTTTAATTATTTTGTTATGCCGTAAGATTTTCTGTATAATGTTTCAGCATAAAGTAATGCTGCACTGTTGCTGTTAAACGCTAATGGCAGACCTTAAAGAATAATAGAAATAGATCATGAAGTTATCTGCAACATATAATTACACATTCAATGACCCAATCTGTGCTGTATTTCTGCACAATGTATTTGCAATTAATCAAAAGGAATAGGTATAGTAGTTTTGAAACTAACATAAAAATACCAGTGAATCATCTATCAAGCCTTCCACCAAACCTATTCCAACAAAGTATACAGCTCATGCACCATTTTAAATACATTGCTAATTCCAGACCAGTACTATAACAAATAAGATTATATAAATGGTTTAAGACAAGCATAGCCATGTTTTTTGTGTATGATTGGGATCAGCATGGGTTGACAAAAGTAATTTTTAGAAAAGATGTCATACTCTAATTGGTGATGATGTGAAATGGATGACAATAGGTATTCTTAAATGTCAGAAGTGTTCTGTAATGAGAGTGGCATTAATGAGAAAATATTAATGCACAAGCTCAGAAACACAAAATTCTACATTGTTCTATTATGAAATTAACGTTCTGTTAGTAGCAATGGATAAATATTGGCAAGTTTAACTAATCCCCTAAAAGCTGGCATACCTGCCAACTTTCCATTAATATCTATAAAATGATTATCCATGCAAGTTTTAGATGTGAAGAGATATAATTAAGTGACAAAATTCAGACCAGTTTTATTGAAGGGAGTAACTGAAATTTTTAAGCACCAACTTTTAAGCATCTGGTAAAAGTAATTGTTTAAGCTTTACTGGAAAACATCCTTAATTTTCACTGCTGTAATTTACCTCTTTACTGCCTTTAGCACTAGATGTCTGAGCTAACCTAATGACACAAATACTGCTCCCCAACTCATCTAGTACCCTTTCAGTCTCAGATCCCTGAAAGGAGGCTTAATTTCTGGTTCTTAGCCTTCATACATTTTCAGTAGTGATCCCTTGAAATCCAATGTGTCTTCTCAGGAGCCAGGATCAGTCTGCAAGACCCAGTCACCATAACAGACTTAAAGAGAATGAGTTTGTTATAAATATATATATACGTATATATATCTCTGGGAAATGTATGTATATATATCTATGGGAAAGAACATCTGTGCTGTGAAATTTTGTTATTTGGTTTTGTAGATAAGCTTGTAGCCATGTGCTGGAGGACTCTGGGGGAGAACATTTCTCTTCCTTCTCAGGATTTCTCAGCAGTTGGCCTGACCGCTTCTCCCAAGTGGTCTACATTGGATTGCATCTTCGCCTGTGCCCGGCTTACTTTGTTTACCTTACAGGGACATTTAGTTGGTGAATTTCCCCCAGACATTCACCAGCGCAGTGTCTCGCTCTTTGCATGCCCCTGCTCCGCTGGGACGCTAATCATGAGTCTGCACTGAAAGGGTTTGCTCAAGCCCACAGAAGAAGCACAGAGTTGAATTTTCTGGGCTTATGATGTATACACTCTTTCTTTCATGGAAAAAGTGCATTTTTTTTTTTCAAGTGGTCTTGGGTCCTAACTGAGCTGACCATACATTAGGGTCTGTACGTACAAGATGCTGAAACAGTAACCACAGTGCTTTGCTTTGGCTCCTTTGAGCCTAATGTCTGCAAAAGACCACAAACCAGTGAAAGACCACTTTCCCTTGATTCTCATCATCTATAAAACTGCTGTCCTCAGCTAACATCATCAGCAGACACAGCTGAACAAAGATTTATCTGAGTAGTAATAAATGAAATCATGTTTTTTCCCTTGGACTTTGTAACTTAAAGATGCCCGAATAAATAACATGGAGATGCTAATATCTGCAAATGAGAATATAGACAAGATGATGTATATACTTTTACATCTATTCATTAGTAGAGTACAGATGTGCAGATTGCCTAACGAGCAGAGTTAATTCAATGTATTATACACAGTCCACCAAATTCTGGAGTGATTTCTGCAGAGGTTAAAGATTTCACCTAAGAGAAGACTCTATTTTGCATCCAGTTATAATTTTTTAAAATGTAATTGGAGATACTGTGCTAGCAATATTCTTAATTGAAGATTTTCTTACAGTGTCCAGAAAGTATCTTTATTCACCTTCAGTCCTGATTAGCCAGACATTTTTTCTTTTGTTAATTAATTCATAAAGGTAAAAAAGGGAATTGGAACCTAATTGTATGATACTGTATAAGGAACAGCTCTTCTAAATGGTACATTTTATGCCCTTTTAAAACCAAAATGTCTTAAAAGCACTCAGAAAAAAAGGATTATTTTTCATCATTGATAGATATATTCTTCTTGTTCTGTTTCTAAACTTAGAGTACACATATAATAACTTTCACAGATAGAAGAAATTTGCACATACTTTTACACTTTAAAATGCAATTACTTTCCTGACAGCTTTTTAAATACATGATCAATTTGGCCGAGATCTGGGGAAATTGCTTTGTTTTTGTAACTACAGTAATCAATCAAAAAGTAGAACGAGATCTTTTATCATTGATATTTCAGGGCAATGGCTAAAAAAAATTGATAGCTGAAGTTCTCTTTAGCAAATATTTTACTACACTTTTCTCTCTGAAACTCGCACATGCTTCTTTGTGATCTGCACAGGTGTGAAGATGGTTGTATCTAATAGCAAGAAATGACTAATGGCAACAGTACCCATATAGGTCAGATGCAGGATGCCTCTATAAGACCTCTTTTCCTGCTACTTTAGTAAGTTCAGTCATAGGTAGGTCTTTATATAGAACATGATTGAAATTATATAACTTTTCAGATTACTTTTGTTTGACAGTTAGAAACTTCTCACCACTAGCTGGAATTACCAAAGACTGCAATGAAGAATAAACACTTCATACAACAGAAGTCATCCAGAAAATGCTGATAATATCCAAGCTGCCTTTCTCCCTCTTTCCCTCCCGCTAAGAAGCTAATGAGGGGCAGCTGTTATAAAAGACTGCAATTCAGCCTGTGGGAAGGTGGTAGGGGGTGGGGAATTATAGATGTCTCTTGTGGTAGGAAGGATTTAGTAGCCCTAGTGAGCAATACCTTGCTCATGGTAGGCGACAACAGTAAGCTAGCACAGATTGTATCCTCGAGGAAAGGATGAAGTAACGTATGGTTTTACCTGCAAGTTGAGAAATGGTGACTCTGAGATCAAAAGACTTACAGAAATAATCTGTGCTGAATTTTAAGTTACTCAATAACATTCAGAGGCTTTATGTGCTATGTGTGTGGGTAGGGGAGGGATTGTTATGCAGATGTCATGGAACATGTTCTCAACACTGATGTTTGCTTTTGACATCTATCCTGAGTTATTTTATATATTTTTTAAGTGAATTTGGGCTTTAATGACTGCTTTTAAGCTTATATTTATGTTTTTTCTTGGTTTAGGTAAGAAAAAAAATGTTCAGTTTGTTTTTTCTCACATTAGAAGTCTGTCTTCAGCATCTTTTCCAACAACAGTCCTATATTGTGCTGTCACACTGTCCTGGTTTCCAGGGCCAAGCCAAATTCTGCTATCAGTTGCACCAATGAAATTATGAGGAAATCCTGATCCTGGTGATGAAACACTTGAATTGTGGAGAGCAGTTGTGATGTGTGTCTACAGTGGTGTTGTTTTTACTCGAATAGCTCTTATGGCAGTTTACTTTTTTCAATTGTGTAGTAAAACACTTTTACTGTGGTTGGCTTAATTCTCAAAGCTTTAAAAAAAAAAAATCAATTTGTTTCTTTGTAGTCAGTACACTGGAGCTGAAAGCCATAATGTACTGTTACTTCAGGGTCACTGCTTAACTTCTGTTCACCCTTTTGTCCATGAATATTCCCTTGAGTTCATTACAGCAATCTAGTTCCTGGATTTTTTTTTTTTTTTTTTTAATGCATGAGCTTATATATGGTTCTTAAATAACTGCTATCAGAGTTGTTAAGAACAATGATTGATCTTAGGTCAAAAACAATTTACCACATGCAGGAACACAATCCATTAGACACTTCACATGGATGCCCATTATACTGCAAAGTTTATGAGGAGAAAGATGTGAATGCGACAGACAGAGCAATACAAAATACATAAATAAAAACTGGTAGAGCACAGCACAGATCAGACATACTAGCAATTACTATTCCATCCTTTGGGATAATTCTGAGTTAAATACCCACTGTTGTACATCATAGCTTTTTTCTGCAAGAAGAGGAATACCAGGAATGTACGAAAACTCTGATGGGTGTAAAGATTTCAGCAAACACTGAGTCTGAAAAATTATTGAAAATGAACTTTTCTTGCTACAGAGAGATTTTAAGAGCTACTTAGAATAGTGCAAGGGAATGGGAGAACAGCATTGGAGGCAGCACAAGGTTCCTGTCCAACCTTCCAAAGAAATGGTTGGCTGAAGGAGTTGCTTACAAGTAGCCCTTGACAGAACTGAGGATAGTAATCTATGCTGTTTATCTCTGCTGCTAAAAGTTAGTATCTACTTTTTTTTTTTTTTTCTCCCGGGGGGGAAGGAAGGTGGGGAGCAATCCATGTTGTATTTATCACAAGATGTCTGAGTAGTAAGATATTTGTCTGAACACAAGTACATCTGTACTCACCTAATTCATCTCTTATGTCATACTGAAAATATCTAACACTTCTTGTCAACAAGAAGCTCTCTTACATAGAGGCTTCTACTACCTCTCTACTAAATTTAGATAAATGTACTGTTTTTCCTTCCTAAGAAGGTGGGTGGGAGGGAGGGATTTCAGCACGTAATATAATTTTTTTTAAACTGTAGTAGATAGCATGCTTTGAAAAACATTTGGGGAGAACTAGTCTACTGTCAAACTTCTAAAAACAATTCACTTTAAAGACTTACAATCTCTTTAGAATTTAAGTATGTTTGACACAGACATATTTGCAGTCTACTGTTTCTAACTTCTTTTGCTTCAAAGCATCATTCTTTATGAGAGGAAGAAAAAGGTGAAGGGAGATGCAAAGAAAATACAGAAGAGGAAAGGTGGATGATGGATTATAAAGGAGAGGAATTTCATTTACAGAACAGAGTTTGACTTGTGATGCTGTTGACCTGCCTTTTTAAGGTACGTTCCATAGTGGTGGAAATTTTCACCTACCAAAATAACAAATATGGTTAACTTATGGTAAAATCCTCAGACTTTTGTTGCATTGCCTCCTACGGTACTGACCTAAAACCAGGCCAGGACCAAGTGACTGCACGCACACACCAATATGATGAACAGCAAAATGGCGTTTATTACACGTGAACTCTAGCTTATATAACCTATGTGCTTCGTCTACGCCCCTAAGGGCACGTGCCACACATCAATCATAGAGCAGGGAGAGGGCCTATCGCGTCACATCCCGTGGGGGGGTCTCGCAGTTGCTGACAACATCTCCCCCTCTCCAAGCTCAAGAAAGTCTACTACAACTCGAGAGGACCCTAACCGCGTACACCCCGGAATCCCCGCATTGTGCCTATACATGCCATTGTCCTCTCGGTTAAGCCTTGCCCCGTTACATCCCGATTCGCAGAATAATCCTACCCTAATAACCCTATAACCTATTAACCTAATGACAACCTATTAACTTAATAACCCTAATGTCTTAAACGTGAGTTCTACATAAAACTATATATTGCATTCTTAGATGATGCTGATTCGTTCGTCTTAGCACTTGCCATACGAGTCATTTGTCTCAGCATACACTATACCTATATATGTATAATATACCTATATACCTAATATACTTATATATAGAATATGACTATATACTTATATACCTATATGCCTATATGTATAATATGACTATAAGCACTAAGCATATTAATGTTAGACCTAATGCAACTATAACTGAATATAGAATAGAGTTAAACAGAGTTAAACATTCCCGTTGCATTGGTGGACCATCCCAGAAGCACTTCCCATCAGTGGTGTTCTCCATCCTTCTTTGCTCTTTCTAAGACGTGATGTCTCTCTCTCTTGTGTCGCGGTGAACAGCAATGAAGGCTTTCTGTCCACTGCCTCTGATGTGTTTTAGCAGTTGGTACCTCGTTAGCACGAACACCTTTCTTTTGTGGGTAAGCTGTTCAGGAGCGACTCCTCTTGTTCTTTCCGCGATCTTGTCTGCTGTCTGGGCCTTCCCAGGAATCAATGCTGTAAATGGGAAGACATGTTCCAGTTAGTTCCTTGCTGATGTCTGGCCTAATTTTTTGCGACGGTATCCATACTATTTTTCCCGTTTCGCAATGTTTTACTGCTGCATAGCCTCTTCCCCATACCAGAATCATCCAGCCCGCCTCCCATTCTCCACTATCTGCTTTTATTTTTACTGGAGGCCTTTCGCTCAAAACTTTGGGCTGCCAATGTTTCTGTACAGGGCTTCTACTGCAATCTCCACGTTCAAAGTGATTCAATGAGTAAATGGCTTTAGATAGAATCTCTAATTTGTAATGGCTTTAAGCCACGGGGGTTAACACCTGCACCAATAGTTGGGGCAGAATTGCAATATGGACATGCCTGAACTACATTACGAACTGTTGGCAAGGGAATAGAACACGCCCGTGCCAAAGCCTTGGCACCTATATGAAGAGATGCATGAAGATCGTGCGCAGTTCTGACAGTGAAGCATGCTGTGCCCGCAATAACTGATGTGATGTTACTGATGCTAAACTTGGGAAGATCATGGAACAGATCCTCCTGGACAACATGCTCAACCACATAAAGAATGAGCATGTGATCCGAGACAGCCAGCACGGCTTCACCAAAGGAAGGTCATGCCCAACCAATCCCTACGCCCCTAAGGGCACGTGCCACACATCAATCATAGAGCAGGGAGAGGGCCTATCGCGTCACATCCCGTGGGGGGGTCTCGCAGTTGCTGACAACAGACTTTATGCAAGGGTATCAGCTTTATGGACTTATTATTCTTTACAGAAAGGAACATGAGAGAAATATTTATTTTGCATAATTTGCTTGCCCTGTATTATTGAACAGCTGCTTGGTGCCACGACAGTAATGCGGGCTGAGGAGAAACTGCAGGTGAGTTAAGATTTCATGAGTTAGGCCTCAGTTATTTTCACTCTGTCCCTAAGATGACTTAATTTTTCTTAATTTAGAAGAGCAACTTTGATGCTTGTAGCTGGCATGAGGCAGACCTGGCATGTTAGTCTTCTGTTTTTATGTCTGGCTTGTATTAGGGAAACTTTTGAGTTTATATATAATTTAAAATTAAGCAGGAGTCTCCTTTCCTTACCATTTTAGATCTCTTTCCCTACTTCCATTATCTTGTAAGGCTGTGTTAAGATGGCTGTAGTAACTTAGTCTTCTCTTCCCCTGTTCTTTATCTTGCATTAAGTAAACGCAGCAACACTGAACATTTTCTGCACTTATCTCTGGGATTTAGTGTTCTTCAATTAACATTAATTAAATAGCCCTTCTGCAAATGTTAATGTTTTCAAGACTGTTAAATGAGAAATACTAGCTGTAAATGCTTATTAAACTCCTTAATCTCTAAGTCCATACTGAAGTCTTTACAGGGGCTTTATGTGACCTAGCACTTATCAGATGTATTGACGTTAATAAAAATAACATTTGTATCCAGGATCACCTTCTCCTCCACGTTTTTGACTGCATTAGGTGCATGCAGTACCACAAAAACAAGCAATATAAATAGGGTCATCTTGAGGTAAACATGTTAAGGTTAAGGTTGAATTGTTGCCATTGAGATTAAAAGAGGATGTAATTGTCTCTCTCCACAGTCTAGACATCCAAAGAGGTTGTCAAGACTACAGCTACAGTTTACCAAGAATCTGCTTTTGCTCCATGGGGAAGGCTTAAACTTGGAGATCAAAGTGTCATGATGAACACTTAGCTGGCATGGATTTCTGATGTGGAAAAATTATTGTGCTATCCTTCTCTAGACTGTAGCTCATCATTTCTCTCATTAGGTACATGACCAGGCTCCATGGTGTATGTGGGAGCAAAGACACATCTGGAGGTTTGTACAGGGGCTAAGCTGCTCAGGGTAAGATCAGATCAGGGAAACCTCACTGCAAAGAGGAGTGGCAGCTGTTTGAAAGTAGGGATTACTGCTTTGGGCAAGCCTATTACTTAGAAGAAGAGTATGCTTACTTGCAGTGAAATAATTCTTGTTTCTCAGAGACAGGAACCACTATAGAATCACTTTTCAATCTGCAAAATCCAGGTAGTGACCACTTCAAAATAAGACAAAAGGAAACATTGATCTGCTTTAGCCTCTGACAGTTCCTAGAGTTTTCAACTTCTTGGAGACTTCCCTGGCAAAGGAAGTATTGCCACAAGTTGAAGGAAGAAGCCTGCTGTGCTGTACTCTTCTCTGAAGATGTATTCTCTCTGTAAGCCTGCTATCAGCACGTGTCACAGTGGCATTTTGCAAATTTGCTGTGTTCCTACACACCAAATGTGTATTACTCATTTTAAGATGTTCCATCAGAACATATGGGAAAATATGCTAAGGTATTTGGCCCAGCTCTGTATAGAAGGTAATTCAGTCCAGTCCAGTGGAACCAGTTTTAAAAAAAAAGTCTCTGACAAATTTCACTCTCTGCTGGCTGATGTCACTGCCTCTGTGACTTTTATTGGCCATGTCCCTACTTGCCACCTTGGTGTGGTCTTAGAAAGCCTAGGTCAGGGATGAAAGCTGCTGACATGCTTTTGAAGCAGGTTTTAGGGCAGACATATGCCATTCCTGTGTGAAATTCAGGCTCTGCAGGTATGTGGAAACCAGGAAACTCTTGCAGAGGTCAGATGAACAGAGAAGCAGAGACCAAAAAGGACCAAGGAATGAAAGGGCTGCATTGCAGCTGAAAAATCATCCTCCCCTCTTTGGAATTGAGAAAATCTCTTCCAAAGTGTATAGTGTAAATTTCCTACTTATTAAAACCACACAGAGTAAAAGACATGGACTTGAGCATGAATTTGTGGTCTTTAACCAGGTTGCACCAGCTAGGAAGACTTGGTGATTTGTTTGCTGTTGGGGAAAAACTCCTCAATATTTCTCCTTGAAATTGGGCACCTTCTTGTCAAGAACTTAGCAGAAGTATTACTATGAGTGGGTAGATAAGAGCGATGCAGGGAAAAATAGAACTCTGACACCATAAAATGTTAATGCACCAAAATCCTATACTGCTTTTCAAGAAGAGCACATGCTGTCTAATAGGACTTGTGTGCTTGTCTAAGCTGTGCAAATACCAAATAGATGTATGTTGGGTCAGAACAAAAGCAGGATTTACATGTTGGATGAAAAGGTAGGTAGAAAGGAAAGAGGAAAGGTCAACATTTAAAAGGAAAAAAAAAAAGGAAAAGAAAAATCTTGTATTGCGAGACATGAACTTGTATTGTGGAGGCAGGGAGATGAGAATATGGAATACAAGACAGGATAAAAGTGTCTTACCTGTTGCATAACCCATCACAGTGCCAGACACATAGCGCTAGTAAAATTGGGTTGTTTTTTCTGTTCTTTCACTTTCACTTTTATTTTTGCTTACTCTTCTGTCATCCTTGAGCATCTTGTAGTTTTCCTACAGTGTTAGCGTAGCCTGCTGATCAGCACTATACAGTTAAAGTCAGCCCTATGACAAGCAATCAGGGTGCTTTCTGGTTCTTCTCTGTCCTTAGGTCCTGTAGCTGTCACTGTACTGAACATGATGAATGAGGTTCTCAGCCACAACCTTTGCTAGAGTTACAAGGATGGGACTTAGAACTCCCTGATCCTGTTTTGGGCTTTGCTGCCTTGTGGTTGTCAAAGCTGAGCAATGTCCCTAGAACTTCTGGTCACAAGCAGGCACAGGCATTGCTTGGCACAGTATTGCTGCTGCCTGTGTCAATGTTGTTGCAAAGGCATATTAATTGAAGGTCTGTGGGAACCATCTCCAATGCAGATAATTCCACTTCAGCTGAAGCTTTTTGTTTTCTCATTTTGGAAGGGTGCTTCAAAAACAAACAAACAAACAAAAAAAATCCTACAAAAAAAATCACACTCTTAAAATTGTTACAGAGTTCAAGTAGGAATTAAAACTGGTTTGAATTAAACTTTCTGTGTAACCTCAGACGTTGTTCTGTTTTATATTGTCTTACTTGCTGAAATGTTTCTCTTTAATTTTTTTTCCCCTCAGCCACAGGCGCTTTATCACTACAAAAGATAATGAGACTGAGTTCCAGTGGCTACCATGCCATGAATCTGAACTGTCTCTTTATACCCCTAGGAAGCACTGCATAGCCATAGATTGAGGCGGAAGCGCGAAGCAGTTCATGTGGGAGGTTTGTCATGCTGCTGTCCTAGAGATAAGCAGAAAGCTTCACTGAACAAAGCTGCACTAGCATTAACCACACAGCTCTTAGAGACAGCATACAGGCACATCCTAATTAATCACAATTATGCAAACTCATGCATTTGCATACAGCAGTGTGCACGGAGTTACAGGGAATTTGGCAGTGATGCCTCTTGGCTGTGACTTAGCCAAGAAGGGAACCTCAGCACCTGCCCCAGGAAATCAAACATAGAGACAGACTCTGCACTCCTCCAGCTGGGAACAAGGGAAAAAAAACAAAGGCTTGCTTAAGGTTGTGGTGTAGCTTCTATTTCCCTACTTAATGAGGAAGCTACCTTTCTGCTTTATACTTTCCACCTGAAATTTGCATGGCCCTTTAGTGATTCAGCTAAACCACTGTGCTCCTCCTTTGAACTGGGAGACTTAAAAGCAGCTGCCAGCTGGGCAGCACTCTGAATTCACAGTTCTAACACCTCACTTTGACCATGTGAAACTCACTGCCTCAGACAGATTCCCAGCAGTGACTCTACTCACCTTCCTGGGCCCTTCTCAGCTATCAGCAGAGCTCCAAAGAGAGGGAGGTGAATCTCAGTGCCAAACTGGCTGCAGAGCTTTGCGGTCTACGTGCAGCCTCCATCCGTGATACTCATAGCATTGAGCTGTGTACTGCTTGCCACATAAAGGCCACGTCTTCAATTTTGTCTCTGTATGGGCCGATGCAGGAAGACCAAGTATTATTTATGACTCTAGAATTAGATGCTGCTCAGTTACAGAGGAAGATGGTGCTGTTATAGTCTGTTTCTTATATTCAGGCACGATTGCCTGCAGCACAACTACAAATGCAAATTCACTAAACAGCAAAACTCACTTTCATTTGCTCTGGAAGGGAATACAGAGATTCTCCCTGCTCTCCCAGATGCTGCAGGTACCTGTTAGTTCCTTTCTGCAAACAAACAGAAATCCTCCCCTGACTCTTCAAATTCAAAAGCAGATACCTTCCAGGCTGGTGCTGACTGCTTATGGCCCCCAGCTGCACCCATCCCAGCTGAATAAATAACAGTATGTTAAAATGAGAAATGCTGAAAACTTTGCTTTTTGTGATCAGCGACAATAAGATCGGAAGACACGTAGGTTGAAGAGACTGTGCTCATTTAACAAGAAAAAAAAATCTTAAGTGAATGTGTGAATGAGGGTGAGCACTTGAAAGTAGTATGATAATAGAGCACAATGAACAGGGAGGATGTTCCCACCCTTCTTTTCTGAATGACTGATATTATAACCAGAGATGCTGGTGCAATGCATGAAGAGAAAAATATTAGGCAATATCATTATATGGTAAAAATGAAATCTTTCGTGTTGATTTCTATGGAACTAGTGCCACTGCAAGATACAGCCCAAGACAGGTGAGAGGAGTGTGAGGACAGAAGTACATGAAAGTAATGAGAAATGATCACAGGTACTGAATCCCAAGTGAATACAGCTCAGGAAGTCTTCAAGAAGATTTTCTTTCCAATTTACTTCTGGTTTATAAATAACAATGAACAAATATGCTTCTCTGAGATGAACGTCTCTCTAGCAGTGAGATCCTGTCATTAATCATTTATACATGTATCCTTGTTAGCTTTATTTTCAGTGCAATACAGTGTTTTACTTGTGGCTTTACACACAATTATGGCAAGATATAGCTATGTGCTGATTATCTTTTTGAATACAAGAGGGGCAGTGCAAACAGCCTTCATTGGAGGGCACCCTGAGGCATGAGGAGCACTGAATGCTGTGTGCCACCCTCCCTGCAATCATGCTGCTAATCTGGTGCGCAACTAGATGGAGCACTGCAAATTAGGGCTGCAGGATCAAGATGTTGCTGGCACTTTTATCTGCAGCTGCACACTTCAGTTGGCTATTGCTAATCATTAACATACAGAGTTTTTGTCATCCGTCCATGAAGAACATACATCTGAAACTATAAATCTTCTCTGCAAGACTGAGAAGCAGATTGAAAATGAAAGAAAATTTGACTTGCCCTCATTTAGGGTTTTCTCAACTATATATAGAGGGCTTAAAGGATTTATTATTGTATAGTTTAGCAAGATGTGCACTTTTTCTTCTAGTGATTCAAGCCTTTCTTAACATTTACTATAATATTGTAATATGCTAATTTACGTTTCAAAAGAACAAAAGCATATGAAAACAGGCCTTGAACATTCTCTAGCTCTAACAGTTCTTATTCTTATCTAACAATGATCCTGACAAACAGCTGAGAGAGGCAGTTCTTCGTTGGCACTGACTTCCCACTCCTTCCAGCAAAGGCCAAAATCTCAATAATACGCTCAGCAGCTCTGGTAAAACTTGGGGGAACTTTGGCAGTACCACTGAATATCAAAAAACGTTTCTGGTATCAGCCTTCAGATATACAATACGTTGCTATATATATTGTATAGCAACATACAGAGGTTGCTCCAAAAGTGATGCCTCCCATTTATTTCCAAGGAAAATATGACAGATACAAAGAGCACAATAACATTATTTGATAGAGCAAATTATCAGCTATAAAACACCATTTTTTGACATGGTCACCACCATTAGCTATGCATTTTCACCAGTCATGAGCAAGAATCTGCACGCTGTGCTTGTCAAAATCTGCACCAGTGGAGGTGACTAACTGTTGCCATCATCACTGCTGAAACTCCCATCACCTCAGTGCTCACATTCACTGTTTGGTCTCCATAAGCATTCAGCAAGTGTCAGTGAATGACAATGGGTGCCATATTTTCCACAGGGAGGAATTCAATTCCACACCTTTGCTTCTTCTGCACTTCTGACATGATACCACTCTGTCAGACCAACCCTCTGCTGCCATCTGTCACATGGCAGCAATGTGTAATGGAATACTGGGGGGAAGATTCAGCATCTACCGCCATGCCACCAACATCTGCCTCTGACACTGTGGGACAACATCACAAAATAGGAGGCGTTACTTTTGGAGCCACCCTTGTGAATTCTAATATTTTTGTTTACACGTCAAATACTTCTGCTTATCCTTCAAATATTATTCTCAAAACCACAAGGGTTCTGCTTTCATGGACATGTAAGTGCATCAAACATTAAAGAGCAAGGCAATTACAGTGGGGCTGATGAATTCTTAATCTCACGAACAGCAGTAAATTGAGGGAGAACACAGTCTCATCACTGGTTGTTCCTTTGTGATTAAGTATTAGATATCTGCAATGTCAAACATTCTGTAGCCCTATTTATTTGATTAATTTAATTGTCACTCTAATTAATTTAATTATTTCGTAGCAAGGGTTGAGAGGTGCATTCACGGCTCTGTAGGGAGCTCGGCTGATTCTCAGCTTCGTACTTCGCCGAGCGGTTACAAAGCCACTGCCCTTCTCGTTCGGCTGTGATGGATGCGCCCTCTGCTCGCTTCTGCCTCCGTGCCGCTGCTCGCAGATTAACACAGGGGATGGGAGAAATCACAGAGCGTTAAATTAAGCGTGTGGATACGTTGTTGGAGGACGGACCCCTCAGTCCTTGCACTTTCGTAGCGATGAGCACACCTAAGCACCTCTGACTTGCGAAGGGGAGAGGAAGAAAAACAGAGGAGGGGTTTGCGGGGGGTGGAGAGGGAAGGAGGATGAAAGGAAGCTGGTTTCTCCGGAAGCCAAGTAAAAATATGGAGTAGGGGGAGGCAGTAGAGGGGTCTTGCAGGTTTGTTGCTCGGCGGAACGGACCCATCCTTACAAAGCAACTTCTGAATCTCCGTGCGAGGCTGGGCCCGAATCTCCTCGTCCCGCAGAGCGGCGGGTTCGTGCCGCGGGGCTTTGCGTGCCGCTCCACGGCCTCCCCCCGTGGCTCCGGGACGGCGCCTCCTGGGCCGAGCGGCAGCCGCGGAGCGAAGCGCTTGCGCCCCGCCGAGCTCCGGGAGGCGGCAGCGGGGGCTGCACAGGGAGCAGTGGAAGCACCCGCTTCCCTCCACTGCACTCGGCCTCGCGCTGACAGCCGCGTCGCGGAAACCGCCCGAAAAGAGAACTTGTGCGTCCCCGGCTGCCGCCCCGCTGCTCGCATCCTCTCCTGCAGCGCATCCGCCCGCCCTCCGGGCGCTGCCCTCCCATCCCGGGGCTTGGGGCCGGCCCGCCTGCTCCGAGCGGGGAAGCTCGTTTCACTCGGAGGGGTTTTGTCGCTCGCGGTGTGCCGAGGGGAGGCACCGTCCCTAAGGCACCCAAGCCTCACCCTGCGGGGGAAGGGAGTTGGGTGGGGGCAAGCCAGGAAGGGAGGATCTCCGCGGCTCTCCTAAAATCAATCAGCAGGCTGCAAGGAGGAAGAGTTTGGCACTTCGCAGGCGAGACTGGGCTTGTTTTCCCCAGCGGGGATGCCGCTGAACTGAGAGCGGCCGCGCAAGTTGGGGGGACGGAGCCCTTCCCATCCGCCGCTCCCCAACCCCTTTCCAGCCCCCGCCACCCCTCAATGAGAGCTCCTGCGAGGGGAGGGCGACTCGGTGCCTGCTAGGGCTGCTTCCCTCCGCCTGCCGGACTTCCACCCTCCGACGAGGAGCGGCGCGCACCCCGCACCCCGGAGAGTTGTCTCGGCAGCTCCGTGCTATGGCGAGGCTGCGGAGAAGCAAACTAGCCGCTGGATTTCTATTACTTTTCCAGTTCCTGTGCGAACGCTACCAGCTCGCCGGCGGAGAGACGCCGAGTCAGAGCCACGGTAAGTGAAGCCGGTACCTGCCGGGCAGGGCAGCACCAACGGGCCCGGGGCCGGGGGGGGGGGTCCGCGCCGTCACTCCCAGCAGCACTGTGGGCCCTGGGGCCGGAGGGAGAGAACGCGGATTGGGGTTAGGCTCCCACTGCCCCCCGGGGTGACCGCTGCAAAGGGTCTGCACCCCTCCTTCGCCGGCTTCTCCGGGAAGAGCTCCCCCTCGCTTTATTTATTTATTTGAATGAGAACTCGGGACTTTCCTCCCTCCACCATAAGTGGGAGCCGCTACTGTTTTCCACAGTCTCTCCGTGCGATCTCTGTAGATTCCTTCCCGGCTCCCGAAGGAGAAGAAAGGGCTCTGCCGGGAGTCGAGAGAGGCTCCGGGAAGCCCGAGGCAGCGGGGGAGGCGGGCGGGGTGCCCGGTTCCCCCCCTCTCCACAGCGGCGGGGCCCCACTGCAGCCCCAGCAGCGAACCGTAGGAGGGGAGGCAAAGTTTCCCTCCTCACCCGCTGGGAGAGCCAGCGGGCACTCCGCTTTCCTGCTACTTGCAGTTTTCCTGAAAACCAAGCGCGGAGAGAGGGATCTTGGAGCAGCCTCCAAGGGCTGTGGGAGCTGTTAGTTTAGAACGAGAGGTTTGTCCTGCTGCCTAAGTTTGGTTGCGGTGGTATCAAGGTCCTCCCGGAGACACCTGTTAGTGCGTGGCACACAGCACCTGCGGTGCGTTTCACCGGGGCTCCCTGCTGACCGCCGAAGCCTCAGCGTCCCGCATTCCTGCGCTGCGGAGTGGAGAGCTACCGAAGGAAGCTCAGTGCGTCTGCAGATAGGTATTTGAGTAGCGAGTGAGGAAAAGCTCGGTTTTGCACGCCAGGGGATCTTGCTGCGGCACCTTCTGCCTTGTGTCTATGTATGTGTACTTGTAAAAGCTCTGCTTTTATGGTTGAAGTACCAGCCAGTTTTATACCTGCTGAAATATGTCCATGGTGTGCCAGAGCTGCCCCTTCCTCCTTTTCTGTAAGGTCTGGTACAGACGTGTGGCATTCTGTGGTCACAGAGTAAGTGCCCCAAACAGGAGAGCCATGGGAGCTCTCTGCAGTGCCGGCTGAGACACGTGCCAGGCAGAGGGGACTGTTCCCAAACAGGGGCCTATTGCTGGGTTGGGAATGGTTAAAAGGCCAGGTAGCTCAGCAGGTTGCTAGGGGCTCATATGGCATGTAGGGCTGAAGGGGAAAAGCAGACTGTCCATGCAGTGCTGCAAGATGCGTGTGGCTGTTCACAGGGGTTTGGATAGCAGTTGTTGGTGTTAGGTAATGTTATTGGGTGAAACGAGCATGGCTGTGAGAGTACAGAAAGAAAATGACTGTGTTGTGTGGCAGAGGACTAAGTTTACAAAGTTTATTCACTTATTGCCATCATATCTTTAAAAGAAAGTCTTGTTGCTGACTAAATGAAATACAATTTATCAGTAGACAAAGAATAGCTGCTTGTTACTCAGTGAGGCTATTGAGTTGTAATAGTCAACAAGATCTGTGCTGGGGAGGTGCACAGCAGAAACTGCACCAGCAGCAAGCTCATCCCTAAGTCATTGGTTAGTGCCTGGTGTGTTGCTGAGCACAAGGGGAAGGAGCAAGGAGTTAATAATAAGCAAATGTTACCTTGACATGTAATGCATTCTGAAGAAAATATATGAAGAGATTGTTGCCTTCTGCTGCTAAGGTGGACAATCTCATGCCAGTTCTGACAGATGGGTGTCTATAACCATGAAGTCTTTTCCTCTCCACCTTGAATAAAAAAGTTTACATAATGACAGCAACACTCAGATGTCATTAATGTATTCAGAGTCACATTTAACATGTTTTCATCATTACAATTTTAAAAAGTTTTTAATGTATGTTGCTTTTTTACAGTATATAGACTCAGTATACAGACTGTGTCTAGCCAGTAAGTAAAGGATTATTAAATAAAGCTGGAGGGACTCAACTTGAGGTTCTGTGAGCCAAAATAAAAAAAGAGTTGTTTCAAAGTTTACTCTATTTAGCATCCAGTGTATCTCTTCGGAGTAACTCAGATGAAACCTTCGAAGAATTAAAGTAGAAACCAAATCTTTGAAGTAGCTGCAGTTACTTAATGGGAAGCCAGTTCTGATATGCTCAGTGGCAAAACACCATATTGAAAGTGAATGAGATTAACAGTCAAGAAATGCAAATGTTAAGTATGCCCTTAAGAGCTAGAACCAGGAGAGGGTTTCTGAGGATGGCACCAGAGGGCTACGACACTGCTTCAACAGAAACCGGGGGGGTTGGGGGGGAGAAATAAAACAACCACCAATAAATACCATTTTACTGCCCGTTCTTTGCCCCCCCCCCCCCCTCCCCCCCAAGTTCCTAAAATTTCCTCCCTGGGCACAATCAGGTGAGATTCATTGAAGCGAAGCCATTTCCCAGGCAGGCTGGCACCCGCCTGCTACCCCTGGGTGATGTGATGGAGCCGGGGCTGCGGGAAGCGAGGAGCGGGGCTGTCCCCACCAGAGGGCACCGCGGCCGCTGCAGCTCCCGGAGCGCGGGCACAGTTTCCTCTGCCTTGGGGAAAACGCTCTGCATCAAGAGTGAAAGTTCTTAAAGGTTTGTGTTCAGTGCGTGTTTGACATAGCCGAGCTGCGTGTGACACGAATTCAGTGAGCTGAAGCAGTGTGCTCTTTTGAAAGCTTGCCCAACAATGAGGGCTCCCGGGTGTTTGAGTGAGGGCTGGCTGCTTGCTGAAACGTTGCAATAGGAAGCCATGAAAATGTGTTCTTTAGCTAACGCTGTCAGAATAAGGAGGCTGTTATTGCAAATTCTCTTCTGTCAAAGTATATTCTGGGTATGATTTATACTCATTGGACTGCTGCTGTTTCTAAGCATCGCCATTCAAAGAGTGGTAGAATTACTTTTATGGGATAAACTACTATTAGTGCTTATTTAGTATTTATCTACTGAAATAGTCACAGGTTTGTACAGCTTGAGTTTACACTGTTTAGAACATCGCCATCACCTGCAGCTTTTATCTTACAAGTATCAAGCAAATTATGACTTAAGGCATCACATGTACCAGACTTTTTTCTCTTTGCATTCAAAATTGCTTTGTTGTTGTTGTTGTTGTTTTGTTTTGTTTTCCTTTTGTACAAGATCTGCAAATAGAAACAATCACTGAGGTATCCCAGTGACATTTATGAGTAAATCCTATTGGCATAATCAAGTTTTTTTTTACCAAGAGCTCCCTCTAAAGAAGTAATGTCTTAACTTTCAACCTGGTTCTTCCTTTTATTTTTATTTTTTCCAATTTTTGTAATCATCATTTCTGCTGAAAGTGTGGTTTGAAATATTGCTAACAAATGGCAGATAAGCCAATCTTATCACAGTCTTGATTTAGTTATTAAAGTCACTCTCATAGAAACTCATTTCCACAAATTTAGAGTGAGAAAAGTAGCTGCAGTTTCCTGATGGTTTGAAAATCCCCTGGGGAAACCAATGTTTCTGTTTGGTTGTAAATATTCCTCCTTGCAATTTTCATACTCAGAAAGGCACTTAAAATCCAGCGAACACTTGACTCTGAATCTGGCTCTTGTTCTGACCCTTAAGTAGGAGTTGATTATAAATAACAGGGAAACCACTTTCCTATGCTGTAGACACGTAGGGAATGACAAAATGATCTTTATATTTGAAAAGTCCTTTCACTGTGGGCAGCAATTTATTAGCAACACATACAGGCTGTTTAAAGCAAAGCGCTGAAGCAATGTCCGCTGTGCTGAATACCACGTTCCTCTGAAAACTTTTGCAGTTCACTAAAGCTGTTTCCTGTAGGACAAGAGACTCCTGAGGCCATGAAGGAATCAGAGGAGGGAATTCAGCACAGGCTAGTTTTAGCGTGAGTTAGTTGTTCATGATGTGAATGTGACTTTGCACATTCATTAAAGTGTTTTGGCCCAGTGGAGCAGGGCTGCTGTTCCCTACACCTGCACTGACCTCAGGAGATGGAGGTTTGAACCTGGAGCTGTGTTTCCTGCGGGACTATGAGATGCTGCTTTGCTTTGAATTAAGCTAGTGATGGATATCATACCAAAAAAACTCTGTCTGAATCCCGGTTTTCTCTATTAAGGAATTGAAAAACAAATTTTTTTTTTTTTTTCCTTTTTGAAAGAAGCTTCGTCATTTGACTCTGTTTTTCACAAAAGTCACTGTTGTTTTGTTGGGCTCTCTGCAGTATTGAGCAGTGATGCTGTTGGTAACTCGAAAGGCACTGGCAACAAGAAAACTCTATTAATGCCACGGTTTCAAAACCAATCAAGGCTACAGTCCGTGTATTGGTGTAACTGCTATGAGCACAAGTTTCCAGTGTGGTTTGTGCTTCCTAAGGAAAATTAATACCAATGCAATTTGAGAAAGCAGTAGTTAAGGTAAGCGTGCGCTGGGGCCCTGTGCGCAGGGAAGTGAACAAAAGGTCATTTGACAGAAGCATTTCTCATCTAGTACGAGGAAATGTTGTATGCTTGCCAGCAGTGTGAAATTATATCCAACTATTAGGTTTGATGAGGGCTGAGCTGGGAGTGCTAATGTGGTGCAATTGGCAGATGTTGTATTTACTAAACCAGAGAATTGCGTAATCACAGCAGAAACTCAAAGAGCCTTGGAGATTACTTTCCATGGAAAAGTATGCAGACAAGCCACGCTAAGTGCACGTGGGTTTTGTTTTTGTTTGTGGCTTCTGAAAAATGAGCTTAAAGCATTGCTGTGAGGTAATGTTTGTGAGTGCTGGGTGCAGTATGTCATCATGGAACACTTCTACTTCCTTGCTCCTCTCTTCCTCATCCAACAAATAAACAGAGCCTCAATTAGCTTTCCTTGCTGTCAGTATTGGTCAATCAGTTGTGCTAATTGTCCTCATAAATTCTGGATTTGAAAGAGCTTATGTAACATGTTCATCTCCCTTCACCAAACATCAGTGCGTAGGCGTGTTCTTTCAAGCTGGATTTGGCCCAATGTTTTTCTCTTCTAAAACAAGCATGCGCAGCAGGTTCTTAGACCAGATTCAGGGTCAGGCTTAGCACTTGACTTGAATGCTCAGTTTTAGAAGTAGCAAACATTATGATTGAATGCATCAAGGGAAACATAAGGATTAATATAGACATACAAGACATACAGTGATGCTGTCTTCTCTGCTCTGCAATTGTCAGGTCCCAACAGGATACATAGACCAGTTGGAGAGTGTCATATGAAGAATAACTGAAAGAAATACTAGAGAGAATGAAACTAAGAGGTGACATGGTAACAACCTTCAAGTACATAGGAGGCTTCTGCAGTCGTGGGATTAACTTGTCCTTAACAAGGAATGATGACTTGAATTGCAATAGGGTGGATTTCTGAATAATACGGCTATGGAAGTAGATTATCTCTGAGTTGTCTTCATCACTGAAACAGGCTAGATAAACATATGTTTGAAATGTCATTCTGCCCAGAAAGGCAGCTGTTCCTGCCTTGGAGCAAATGGCTGGATGGTTTGACCTTTCAAGTTCTCTCCTAGATAATTTGAATCATTCTGTGTGAGTAGCTTTAAGTTTGTAAGAGTTCACCTTGAACTCAGCAGCTACATAAAATTCAAGCATGAATTCCAGTTCTCTCTTAGCTTGAGGCCTCTGTCCCTCATTTGTCAATGATATGCATGGCTGTATGCATGTGATTTTAACTTATACTTTCTCTAACTACTGTATGGGAACTACTGAGTCACGGCCTGAACCTCTGATTGATCACCTGAGGTGAGCCATGAGTCAGCCAGAGGAGCACAGGTGAAGGCAATTCAGCTGTGCTGCTGGAAGGGGTGGAGCCGGGCTCCAGCCCTCCTAGACCTATTTAAGAGCTGGCTACCAGTGGGGAAGGATCTCGTCTGGAGGTCCTTTCTTCTGGTGTTTTGTGGTGAGCCCAACATAAGGGTAAGACTTCTATTTATTCTCTTTTGTTATCGTAGTCCACTTCGCCTAACTCTCTTGTTTATTTTGTGATTGTAACATCTTGACATCCATTGATTATACATTGTGAGTGCAACATCTTGATATCCATTGATTATACAAACTACAGACAAGAGAAGACGTTCAAAGTGCTGCTTATTAGAGTTTTCATGTTGAGAAATAAGGTTTTTAAAATGAGGTCTTATTCTAACTAGTTTTAGGGCTTATCTTTTAATACTAATACTACCTTTGTTGCATTATAAGCAGATAATTCAGATAATTCTTTTTTTTTTTTTTTCTTAAATATGTTCTCATAAAGGCACTTTTGGACATTAAGCAGACATAAAGTCTTCTATGTTATCCTTACTTAGTAAGAAATCCTTGATTTGAATAGAACGAGTTCCACAAACTGAATACATAAACCTTCCAATTAAAACTAAGTTTTGTCTTTGGTAACACTTCAAATGTATGTTTCACTGTGAATTCTAGGAGATATGGTCCATTTCTTTATAGATATAACTAAACCATTTGAAAAGGCTGCTTATATTACAGAGGTGGAACACCAAGCATTTTAAGCAGCTTTTCTTAATGGCTGTAGTTACTAAGGCAGATTCTTCTGGAAGTTTCATCTAAGCACCTAGACTCCAAAAAGAGAATAGGATGCAGTAGTTATCCATTAATGAGCACTTAGAACTGTAATTTTTTCTTGTATTCAAGAATTACCCTTTTATTTTTTTCCCCATTGATTATAATATGAATTCTGAAAACACTGAATGAGCGATAGTGCATCTGGGCTGAATTATTACAACTTTCCTCTTCGCAAGACTTGCTACTAGGCTGATTGTAGAAGCTGAGTATCATCCATCATAAATTCAGTCTCTTCTGAAAGGTGAAGAGTTTAAGAGGGAGAGTTCATTACTATGCTGGCTCTTCTTTCAGGGAGTCAGTGATTTAACCAGAAACCCATTGGAAAATGTTATTTTAGCATTCTTAGAAAACTGAGAGCAGGGACTCAAGTTGATTTGGAGGTTGGCAGGACTTTTTACTAGTATAGTTGCTCTATGATATTCCCCAGCTGCATGTTTCTGTTTTCACATTGTGGGTGTATATGATTCTCCTTTTGAAGCCTGCAGGTATGCATTTGCAGTGTAGCTTCAGTAACCCTGAGATATAAGCCCAAGGCCTTCTGTTAGCAATCCTTTAGTGGCTTAACTGTTTTCAGAGTAGGCTCTTCTTTCCCTTCTTCACCCTCCTGTTGCCCTCCTTGCCCTCCTCAGGGATTGCTTCCTTCTCATCTGCAGTGGTTCAGTAGTTCATGTGGCTGTGCTGTAGGTCAGATTTTCTCATTCGGATAGATTTTGGAAGGTAGGAAAGGCATCCTTCAGTTTCAGTTGTGGAAAGATTTTGAAACAAGCTCAACTATGCTAAGCCTGGCTTCATGAACAGCAAGAGGCCAAATTTAAGTCTACTGAAAGCTTAAAGGTCATTTTATTTTGAGTATGAAGCCCATTTCACCTTGGTAACTGCAGCTGGACCTAGTTAGTATTAGTAGTAGTAGTACTGGTGTTAGTATCCTATAGCTGAGGACACTGCTACTGTCAAGTTTCCTATTCATTCATTGTACACAACATAGATTCCCTGAGTATTTTTTGGCACTTCCCTTTTTCTACCTCAATACACAAAAGAATGTGTTAAGTAAAGAACAAATAGAGACAAACACAAAGCCTTATTTAGTGCAACATCATATGGAACAGATTGAAAAGATCACAGTGTCATCAAAGACGAGGATAAAAAGATGGGGAGAATGCATGCAATATTTTTAAACCTCTCAGTATTACAAATCCTCTTATAAGAGTAGCAAAACCTAGAAGAGTAAAATATGTGACTTCTCTTCAATATTGTCAATTATTATATAAACTAAGTAAAAAAAGGCAATGAAACAGGTTGAATTTAGAAAATTGTCAGATTTTACATGTCAAGTGGGAAGTGTAAAAAAAAAAATAAAATAAAATAAAAAAAAATTAAATTTATTGTTTTAATGGTGACAAAATGCTTCATTTAAAATTTTCATTTTGATTTTTAGATGAAAAGTCCTGATGCATCAATATAATCTAATTGAACAGCACTTTTGCTTGGAGTTCACGTGTGTGTATAAATACGTATTCATTTATACCCTATAGCAAGCATTGACCTTTTATTTTTAATCAGAACAAGATCAGAATTTTGACTTAAGGTGGGAAACTAATTTTCTACTCATGTTTAAGGGAGATTTCTGATTGTTGAGAATTCGGCCACGTAGGTGCTTTAAGAACAGACCGTCTAATCTTGTAAAAATCTTACTATTATTTGATAACAGGAAAGGGGAAAATGACCAAAAAATTCCCCAAAACTTGTCTTGATCATGCAGTTAGAAAACTTTTCACTTGATAACATATTTCTCATTCAGGTTGCTTCTTGTTAATATGATATTCATGAAGCAACTAAATTAAAAGAGAGCACATTTTCCAGATTGCGGCTGCTGTAAAGATAATAGATTTATGGTTTATTTGCAGTGAAAGCATTTATGTACTAGAAGCTTAGCATTTGGTGTATTGCAGAAACCTGACCTCAATATCAACACAGAATGGTTCCTATTTAAACATATATCTACTGATCTACGCTGTAGTCTGAAAACAAAGAAAATGGATAGGGTGAGTAACTATTATAGATTAAAATCAGTTCTGGTTTCCATTGACTTTTTTATTGAATCTGTTATCCATTTGCTTTAAAAATAGTTTTGTGAAGAAAGTATGTGTGATGAAATACTTTTTAGTTAAGTCTTGCATAATTTACATAGTAAATAATTTCAATGTGTAATTGGAAGTTCAGCGCTTCTTGTGTTTGCATTTAATGAAGGAAAACAGAAGGGATCTTTCTCCAATTAAGCATCAAACCAAGCAAAATGCAACAGCTTTCAGTTTTGCTTATATTACTGTATCTAGCCTTCCTAAAACTTTCCATTTCACCGGCAATACTGCAATCTGTTGGAAACATTTACATCTTTTCAATGAGCAGATGAAATAATAGCAATTTGTCCTTACAATTTCTTGCCTAGGAACCTTGCTTGAAGGGACCACCTAGGTCATCAGGACTTTCCCTGAGATGAAAGGCAATTGTGTCCTGGATTTGTGGACCACACCCTCCATTCCACATGCCTCCATGCACTCCAGACCATCAGTCGCACTCTTTCCAGCACCCCATAATAATTTCCAGGCTCATGGTAAATCAGCAGCAGCCATAAGTATAATGTGCCATAGAAGATAGCAGGGCCATTGACAACAGTCTAAGTTTCTAGAGTAGCAAAGAATTTTTAATTCTTGTATACCTTGTTTGAAAGCTTGTATTTCTTTACCTGTTTTTGCTTGGCTTGGCCTGTTTAGTTTGCTTTTATGTGTGTGTTTCATTTCTTTATTTTTTGGGTTTGGTTTGTTGGTTTTTTTTTTTTTTTTTTTTTTTTTTTTTTTTATATTAACATATACATCTTGTCTATGAGGAGAGGCTGAGAGAGCTGGGATTGTTCAACTTGGAGGAGAGAAGGTGCCAGGGAGACCTGAGAGTTGTCTTTCCAGTATCTCCAGTAGGCTGTAAGAAAGAAGACAGACTTTTTAGCAGGGTCTGTTGTGACAGGATAAGGGGAAATGGTTTCAAATTAAAAGAGGGGGAATTTAGATTGGGTGTAAGGAAGAAGTTTGTTATGATTAGAGTGGTGTGGCACTGGCACAGGTTGCCCAGAGATGTGAGGGATGCCCCGTCCCTAGAGACATTCAAGGTCAGGCTGGATGGGGCTCTGAGCACCTGATCCAGTGTAGGTGTCCTTTTTCATTGCAAAGGCATTGGACTAGGTGACCTTTAGAGGTCCCTTCCAGCTCAAGCAGTTCTATGATTTAGCTTTTTCAGCTCATTTTCTCTCTTGCATGATCATTTGGACATTTACTGCAGAGTTAATAATGTTGATTTTGTTTCAGTTCAGGGTCATTTTCAGGAACAGCATACATGACTTATAAAACAACTCTTTCTTTAGAACACTTGTCAGATTGAATGGGAAAGGAACTACTATTATCTTTTGTCAGCCCCTTGAGCAAGCCATATCCTGAAAAGAAGTTTAGCACTTGAAATGAGTAGATTTACATACAGTCTCAGCTGAGATTACTGAGTTCTAGCCATACTAGGGACAAGCTTAATACTACTTTCTTGTAATATTTTTCTGAATATAGTTTGTGTGTTATTTCAGCTTATTAGAGTAATTTTAGCCCTCTAATATTAAGCCTTACTACAATCTTGAATTCAACTTGTATTCCTGACTTTGCTTAGGTACTCTCTAGTGCAAGGCCCCAGATTTTTGATTCCCAAAACTTGTCAGCATGTACTTCGTGAGTTCTGCTTCTCCACTGCTGTGTTGCTGGCCACACATGTATTTCAGCTTCCTTAATTATTCCCACAATTATCGATATCCATCAGTATCTTTATTCTTGGAAGAGATAAGGCAAAAGCCTTATTTTATAAATAGGAAAGTGGTTTGGAAAAGTGACAACCTTGCCAAAGTAAAAAAGTGTGCAAGTCCTGTCTCAGAGTGCAAGAGTTACTTGCTTCTACAATAACATGCTTATCTTTCCAGTTTCCCTTTGCTGCATCAAATTCAAAGCTGTAATTTCTCATCCTTAAATTCCCTAAGATAAGATTTTAAATCCTGATCAGATCTTTGTTCAAATGACCTAAGGCTATATGGAAAAAAATCCAGATTCGAGTTGACTAAGGGTTCTGATTAGTGCACAGACAACAAGACTGACTTTGGGACTGCTGTAGTTCTTGCCATTTCAGATGTTCCTCTCCTCAAAGAGGCTTTCAGAAGGGGAGGGATGGGTGTATCTCTTGGCTGTTTACAAATCGGATCCCAAGCTGCCAGGTTTTATATTCTAACAATAATACAATCCAGTACTGATACAATCAGTGTCTCTGGTGTCTGAGGTTTTATCACCAGTGGTGAGTTTTTTGTGTTCTGCAGAAATGATGGTTGGTTTTTAAAATAAATACACTGATTTTAAAATTCTGTTATTCTTAGCTTGTTAAGTGCATGAATTCCCCTCCCTCCTTTCATTTGGAAAGGACCTGAGACTTTTTAGTCTAGGTTAGTAAAGCCATCAATGGAAAACAAACAGAAAACCCATCAAAAAGAAAACCATAAGACTTAATGCTCTGCAATATATGGTCTTACCTTCTGTAGACTCCAGTTCTGGAAAGCTTCCCACTCGAAGATTTGCTTAACAGTAGCAACATATGCCACTGTTACACTGAAGATGGAAAGACTGAAAAAGGTGTAGATGTTTAAGATTTCTGTCTGATCTTGGACCTTGGCCCAGGAGATCCCACTCCATTTACAGTAGTTGCAATAAGTTTTGCAGCATCATTGCAGACCCTAAAAAATTTTCTAGAGAGGCTTTTTTGAATGTGCAGAAAAGACCAACTGCAACATCCCCTGCTACTGTATAATATACTATATATACTGTAGTGGGTAGGAGCAGAGACCTATAGAGAGTAATGTATTCTCTAATGTACTTGTTGCATTCTTCTGTAAGAGCTGGACACTGTGACATATATTTATTTGTTTGTGATGTGCAATACACATTTAGTAGATGCACGAAGTAAATTTTCTTTTAGAATTTAAGATCTGCCTGCATGGGACTGAAAAGCTGCCTGAGCTTGAGTAGTAGTAAGCATGCTTAGCTCACATCAAAGTTAAGCGCAAGCACTTATTGCATGCAGCTTCTCAAATGCAAATTTATGATTTATTGTTCCACTCTTTACACAAACAAAATTCATGTTCACTTCAAGAGATGACCCAGATATGTTAATGAACCATGTTTTTTTTCAACAGGCAAGTTTAGATAATAATCTGGAAGTGAGGACTTCAGGTTAGGAAGTTGTGTTCAGCTTTATCTGCGTAAGTTTGCTGTAGTTATTGTGGACTGTATAATAAAACCACTTCTTTTCATTTTAGCCCTGAGTCTTCCATATGTATATTTGAATTTCATTACTTTATCCCTATTCTGCTGTTTTATGGCACAGATTAGTGGAGGTGCATACCAAGCAGGCATTCCTACTGAAATTTAACGACTTTGGGGCCAGGGAGATTGTCAAGTGCTTATGTCTTGCAATAACACAATCAAGCATTATTGATTGTCATAAATCCACTGCAGTTTTAAGTTCACCTCTCTAATTACCAGTTAGTCTTTGAGACTGACACTGGTGCAGTTATTGGTTCTCTGTTTTCAAGAATCTATTATTTGGAGATCTAGGGAAAGATTTTCAGACTTTCAAGTAGAATTGAAATCTATTCAGTTTTTCATAAAGAAGGCAGGGAAAGATGTTGATTTACTATAAAAACAACAATAGTTGCTACCCTTGCAAGTCTTAATTTGGCACAGCACTTAAAAATTTGATTGAAATATGTGCTTGAAGAAAAGTGCATATCTAAGGTCTTTGCCAAAGCTGTTCTAGAAAAAAAAATATGGTAGGTGTTACTGAAATACTTGTAGGAGCATTTACATCTAGAATTTAATTTACAAAAAAAAAAAGTTAAAATTCTGCCTTCACAGAGTTTAGCAGAGACAGTTTAGCCATATGACAGCAGTTTGGGCCAATTTGAGAAGAGACTTTAGCCTTTCTTCTGAATCTGTACTGTGCTCAACAGACCTTCATGAATGTGAAATATTGTAGTGTGAGATCTTTGGTCGCAGTGCTACTAGATACCACTTTCCCATGGATGGTTATCATGGCTTGTGTGGTCCTATAAAGAGAATGAGTGGGAGTGATTTTTACCTTGGTACTAAAAGTGTACTGCATTTTCCAGAGTTGTTCAGTGTATTCTTATCTTGGGACTGGTGCTCCTCAACTTCCTTATCACTGACATAGACTATGGGTCAAGTGTAACCTCAGCAAGTTTGCTTGTGACACCAAGCTGAGTGGTAGATTGACACATCCAGAGGTACTCGGATAGGCTTAAAAAAAATGGGTCCACATGAACCTTGTGAGGTTCAACAAAGCCAGGTGCAAGGTGTTGCACTTGGGTTGGGGCAATCCCAGATTTGTATATGGACTGGGAAAAGAATCCCTTGAGAGTAGGCCTATGGAGAAGGACTTGGGTGTCCTGGTGTACAAAAAAGCTGGACATGAGCCAGCAGTGTGTATTTGCAGCTCAGAAGGCTGAGAGTATCCTGGGGCCCCTGGCACAGGTAAGATGAAAAGCTGTTGGAGAGGTCCAAAGGAGTGCCACTGAGATCATCGGAGGGCTGGAGTACCGCTCCTATGAAGAAGGGTTGAGGTAGCCAGACTTGTTTAGCTTGGAGAAGAGAAGACTCCAGGGAGACCTTATTGTGTGCTGCCAGTACTAGAGGGAAGCCTATAAATAGGAGGGATGGTGAGGCACTGGCACAGCTGCCCAGAGACACTGTAGATGCCCCATCCCTGGAAGTGTTCAAGGCCAAGTTGGATGGGGCCCTGGGCAGCCTGGTCTGGTGGCTGACAACCCTGCCCCTGACAGGGGGGCTGGAACAAGTTGGTCTTTAAAGCCCCTTCCAACCCAAGCCATCCTGTGATTTCAGAGATCCTCAAGCTCTTGAAGTAGAAAAAGAGGAACAGGTAGAGTGGAGTATGTGGGTTGATTGTGAGAGCTATCAGATGTGCTGTGCAAAAGCAACAGACTGATTGAATTCGCTTTATATGTTTCAGCAGCCATATTAATTTGACAGGGCTATTCAACCTAAAAGTCTATAGCAAAGAGATCGAAACATTCATGTAGATTTTAAAAATATATATGTTACTTTGAGTACAAATATTCTACTCCTTTAATTTAAATCTGTAGGGAGCCAGAAAATGAGGACAGAAAAGATTACATTTAGAAACTCTGTAGAGAAGCAGTGTTCTTTTAGGGGAAAATGCTGTTTTCTATTCTAATTCTATTTCTTTTTCAGTCTTTAAAAAAAAAAAAAAGGGGGGGGGGGG
>NW_024884711.1:29459190-29491328 GCF_019232065.1 Centrocercus urophasianus
GACTTTCTCTGACTGTACTGAAAGCCACAGGCAGGAGGAGTCAGCCCTTGCAGAGTTTAAGGAATGTCAGAAACTACTTTCTTTAATTACAGATGACAGGTGAATTGGAAAATATAGGTTCCTTACCTGTGCCTTCCTGCCAGGGGACTGCTCTTGTCAATGTCTGCCTTGATTTTTTTTTTTTTTAAAAAAAAAAAAAAAAAAAAAAAAAAGCACAGGGGAATGACAAGACTTTTTTTGTCTACACCCGTACTGGGTTATGCTTCTTGGCGTTCAGAAGCAAGGCTTCCTTTTTTAGTTCTGAAACACCTGTTTAGCAAGACACCACAGGATGGGGGGGAGGGACTGACAGGGAAGGTAGAGCACCACAGACCAGAAGGCTCCCACTTTTAAGATCCATTTGTTTATACAGTCCTATAAAAATGCTTTTCTGCAGGAAGGAGATGAACTAAAAAAAATAAATAAAAATGATAATGATAAACATAAGCTGAATTTGTTTGGCTCTATGATAATTTTCTGTATATTTACAGCTGTACTGTGGCAATATTGGTTCACTTGGAGCTTGACAGAATATCCTCTGCCTACCACTGCAAATCACAGTTAGAAAGCACTAAGAACATAGCCCAAAATAATGACTTCGTTATAAATGGGATGCTGAATGTACATGTGTTCTGCTCTCACTGTGCATTCGTCTGCAGTCATGGGCTGTATTTCCCTAATTTGTTGGCTCATGTGATAGATCATTTATCTTCATTTGCCAAGGCAAATTGCTCCAGTCTTCGTCTTTCCCAGGAATCCTTAAGCATGTCTGTGGTTCATGGGCGCCCATCTCCCTCAAATTGCTCTTTCCTTCAGAGGAGGCATTTCTGCTCTTACCTAGGGATTGTGATGCCCAACTGTCAGTGTATTGGTGGTAAAAAGGTCATTGAGCTGTAGCTATTCCTGCTGTTCGTGCTTATCCAGCCAGAGGGCATTTGAAGAATAATAGCCATCACTCTATAAACATACTGAGATATCCTATGTATATTTCATGATTTAAAATCATGTCATGCTTTTTCTACTTCCCGTCACTTTTGATACTTATGCTATTATATGTTTTACTTAGCATTTATGAATTTAGAATGGATGGCTTTGAATTTTGAAACAACTATTTGTAATCTTCTCTTTAGGTTTCATCATCATCATACTTTAAAATGCTTCGTTAAGACTGATGGATTTAGCCACAAAATTGCCTTGTCTGATAACGGACATTATTTATTTTTATTTCACCAATGGAGAGCTAGAGTACTGAATGACTTGCCAAGATCACACGCAGGAGGTTTAGTATACAGTCCAGAAAAATATCCCACCATCCTAATCTTACTTTCACTTTTAACCTTCAGAATAACCATTGTGATTTTTCACAGGGATGAAAATGCAGACTTAAAATTCATTATAGAAGTAGTAGTCACTGAGACATAAGTCGATAGCCTCTTTACAATTTCTGTCAGAACTTCACCATCCTGCCAGCAGCTTTTTAACTTTTATTTAAATACTTGGCAACCCATGACTGTTTTTTTCCCTCTTTGTTACTCCAAGATGCCATTCATGCTTACTGAGCCTCTTAGAGTTGCAGCCTCTTAGAGTAATTAGGGAATTTGTTTTGCTTCTGTGAGAATGCTAATATATACTTTAAAAAAAAAATAAAAAAAGTATAGTTGTACAGTTAATAATTTTTTCTTCTCAACTTTCTCGTCTTCTTTTCAATATTTTCCTTCAGTACAGTGAGCAGACAATAGAAGTGCAACTCAGGTAATAAAGCTAAAGGAGCAGTCAGAAATCTGTACTGTCCTGGGGAAAAGACTTATTAGAGAACTTGAGACCTAGAAGGATCTGGGCCTACTTTCCGCGTCTCTTACATCCTTCTGAAGCAGATAATGAAAGCCCTAGAGATCTCTTTAGAAGAATATAAATCGGGAGAAATGCCATAGCCCAAGGATAGTAACATGACTGAGACTTTATTTCTAAACGCATTTCACTAGCAACATGAGTTTCTCTGCCTTAATGTGAAAATACAACAGCAAATGTGTGCAACTCTTAATATTGTTTCTTCTCTTACATAAAATGCACCCGGTCTTCCACTAAATTGTACTGCAAATTCACAGGTGCGAAGAGTACTGACTTAACATTGTAACCGAGTTGGCTTTGAGGCCTACCAGCATTAGAGGTATTCTAAAGATTGAGCTTTGCTGAAGGGCCCTTGTTGTACAGGAGGCTAGTGTGTAGGCTAGAAATCAATATGCCTTTCATTAGCCTAGTTTACACTGACAGAGATAAGCCAAGCTGCTGAACAGTTATTCCCAAAGACATGATGACCAAGAAGCCACAGCCAAATGTGAACTGTTAATTTTCTTGTGCAATATATGCAACTGAGCATTTCATCTAATTTATAGGTCTCTTGCAATATAAAATTAATGATCTGTACAATTTATTTTAGGGTCTTATATAAATGCGTCAGCTGGATGTTTTTCTTTTCTCTAAAGAACAGTTATCTGATTTGGAAATTTAATCTAGTCATCAAAAAAATTATTTCTGGAAGATATACAATTCACTGAATATTTAGAGTAGATTTATAGGAAAAAATATATTAAATTTTTCCTGTCTTTTCTTTAATAATGTTCATGAAGCATATTATTCATTTATCTCAGAATGTCTGGCTTTACACTGATCATACTTTTAGCAACTGAACAACAACTGAAAATATGTGAATTTAGCCGTAAGATGAAATGATTTAGTTAGATCTCTCCATTCTGTGGCCATTACTGCAGAGTTTCCTGAGTATTTTATCTTTGTTATTTAGCACTGAAGTCAGCAAGACCTAAATGCTCAAAATCTCCTTAAGCACTTCTATCTGTCAGTGTAAATGCTTATATTTTGCATTTAGTTTGGGCAAGTTTATTCACTTACAATAATGCCTGACAATGTGAAGGTCATACAGTGGACTTCGTAAGAATTTCAATTGTGTGCAGATTGGATACCAGTCACTTAGTGCTAGAAGTCACAATGGAAAAAATGATAGTCATTCTTGGAACATGATGGTTTTTTATTATTTCTAATCCCATGTAGAGTATTTGAATGTATCTTTCTTGAAGAATGTTTTCCATTGATTCCTGAAGAGCTCAGCTCTGTGACTGCAACCAGGCTGGGGCAAGCTGCTGCTCTGAGGAGCCCTGGGCAGTATGCACAGCTCTGTGATCCTGGTTTTCTTTGTTTCTTGAGACTAAAGACATTTAAGAAAATGTAAAATGTCAAAACTGGAAGAATGCAAAATGCATTGGATATATTTAGTGTTAGAGTTGTGGAAATGGAGGTTTCTTGTGATGAATATCCAGTTTTGCATAAATGTATAGATGAGAGATGTGTGTGTATATATATATATATATATATATATATGCACATATCTGTATACTTCTTTAAAATTCCAAATTCATAACCCAATATATTTTCATTGCTTTCATTCTTCATTTTCCTATTTATGCAATAGACTCTATGGTCTTTATAGTAAGATGTTATTTTGAAGGCTTAGTGTATTTATTTTCCAGAGTAGAATTCCTTTTACCATTGGAAGAGTGCTTTCCATTTATTAAAGTTTTACTTTGGTTTATTGATATAGTACAGTGTACTGAGGAGAGCACAACCCAGTTCATCCAAGCATGATTATTATTTTCAGTATTTTATCTTCTTTTTTTACTCAGTAAAAGTTGAAGTTACACAAGACTGTAAATATCAAGCAATTATCTTCTTTTATTTTTAAGTTTACTTTTACTTTTTAACTTTTAATTTCTATTGTTGCTAATAGTAGCTCATTGCACTAAGTAAAATGACTACTAGGGATATTAAAGTTCTTACTTTTTTTCAGTCCTTACACAGGCAGCTTTCTAAGCTGTCTCTGGTGAAAATCCCAGTGGCTCAGTAACAATTTGCCTATTTGGGTTTGTAGCAGACCCTGACAGAGCAGGCAGGGTCTAGCTGCTCACAGTTACTGACTGCAGCCCAGAAGGGGGAAGGTGTCTGAGACTCATGAGAGTTCTACAAGCCAGAGGGGAAGCCATGCAATAGAAGCACAGAAGTGCAATACAGTACAATCTGGTCCACAGATGTCTGATATAGTTCTTGGAAGGGTGATAAATCTTAAGGTTTTAGCATGATAGAATAGGGCCTTGAAGGTTTTTAGGTTCAAGAGCTAAAACTTGGGTTGAAACAAAAGCTGAATCGTGGTATCAATACTATAGCAGTTATTTACTGCTTCAAAACTGTACAGAAGTTTCAGAATCAAATTTTGAGGTAGAAAATCCCCTATTTATTCATACATCAGATTGGTTTCTCTGTAGCAGCTGGATACTATATGTACTTGACATGTTATATGCTCAGCATATAAAAGCAAATAGCAAAAATAAGCTTGAGTTAAGACAAGATGATTTGAGTTCACTGCTCTTAAAATACTCTTCTCTTATTTGGGGAAGTAGAAACTGAAGAGACTGGGAATGCCTAATGACTTCATAAATAGACTGCACTGGCAGATATGCCTATGTAATTTCCTGCTTTTGAGAGCTTTATGATCTCTTCAGCCCTGACTATCTGTCTTTTACCGTGGTCTTCCATCTGCTGATGGGAATGAATCTTAAGATGAACAGTTGTAAGCAGCAGAACAGCTTTGTTACCTCAGCAAACTGTTACCAGCTTCATCAACATTCCTCATTAGGACACCTGAAGTGGTGCATTGTGGAAGGGTGTCTAATCATAGGCCCAGTGAAACATGAATAAACATAGCAGGCCCACAGGAGTTGAAAAAGTGGCTTTTTTCAAAGAAGAGTCTTTCTGGGTTTTAGAACTCAAAAAGATGTTTCATGAGTTTATCCAAACAGTTTTTGGAAAGAAACTCTTATCCTTCTTTTCCCATAATAGCAGTTCAATTAAAAAAACATTCTCAACTGAATATCAGTCCAGGTTCAGTCTGTATACTAGTAAGCTTTTCTGTTGTTTTTTGTTTGTTTGTTTGTTTGTTTTCCAGGGAGTTTTATAAACAAAGAAAAATGAATTCTCCATTCTTTTATTTTTTTTTTTTCCTCTTTCTTTCTAAGCCTTCATTGAATTAGGAAGATGTAGTTACTGGGGAAACAAAAAGCTTTCACTGTAATACCCTTTGCTGACTCCATTTAGCTGTCTAGAAAACCCAGTAAGAATATTTTGAATAGTCAAAGATCCCAGAAGGCATGCACAAAAAAGATCAGCAAAAAATATTGGTGCCACAGAGGTTTACAATGAGAAAAATAATGAGAATTTCTAAACATCACCTAAGTAAGATCTTTTAAGCAATTAAGAAAACAGTGGCCAGCAACTCCTATAACTAATTTAATTAAAAAGAGACCACAGAAGGTTATGTGAGGTGGCGCTGAGATTTATCATTTATTGTAATCACCGAATCAAATGAAACACTTGCTTTTCATTATGTGGGTGATTGTACTGACCGTGGGAACATACACAAGATGAAGATGCAAATGAGAATGGGAAAAAGGCAAATTCACTACCAAGGAGAAACAAAATGTACAATGTGAATGCACCCATTTCCACAGCACATACTAGACTAATCTGCCGAACTCTGAGGTCTGTGGTGGGTTTGGAGAATAGAAAATACTGTTCTCTCGTTCCAGAATGAGAAAAAAAATGATTTATTTACCTTTAATTTTTAATATCTAGGGTGCAATGGGAGAGAATATAGCCAGAATTTGCCAAAGTTATATGTACCTGGCTAATTTGAAGGCATTTACGAGAAAGAATAGATTATTATTTCCCTTTTTAGGAAAAAGGTTTGTTGTGGGCCTTCTTTTACATCTTTTTCCAGAGAAGTTTAGTATGGTATCACACAGGAGTTGATAGTTGAAGCAGGAATATGGTGAGTAATAGAAGGGTTAGAGTGGACACAGAAAGACCGTGAAAGACAGAGTAGCTTCAATCTAATTAGAGCTTATTGTAAGCTAGCTTTGAGATGGATCATCTTAGATCTTTCCCTGGTAAAATTGTAAAAAAATTTAGAAGTATGTATGCTATTGAATTATATTGTTATACTGATGATCTTTTCCTTTTAATTTGTGTCTGAGGAGAACCAGAGAATAAGATAATTAGGAGATGTTAGATGGAAGTAATAAAAAGTTCAAATTCACACCTTTAGTGACTTAAAATCAAGATTTTAAGACTGTAAGCTCAAGGAAACTATCATCTACCTCATTACTGTAGAAAGACTGGATCTTAAAAATGTGCAGCAGATGTGGAAAAGACAGATGTGCTCCTAAAAGATACAAGAACTTTCAGCAGGGAGAGAGAAGTACAGTGGCACAACTGAACGTAGAATGCTAAATGCAATTTTCAAGGAAAAAAATCATTCAAATTACAACAAGTGTCACCAAAGTAAAGCCTGGAAGAAGATGTAATACTTTCCAATTACTGTATCTAAGTTGAAAAAATGCAGGCAAAAGAGAGGAAAAAAAAAAAAAAAAAAAAAAAGGCAGAGAAGAGATACTTGAAATAAAGAACAAAGAGTTTCACATTGGCTGTGAATAAATTGATGCTGTAAATAAAATATTGCTAACCAGTAAAGCATTTTGGTTCTGAATGTGCTTCCCGTTAGGAGTCAGAGCTTTTTAAGAGTGCATACCTATGGTTTAATGAATATTATAGCAGATGCACCTTGTTGTAATGTGCTGCAGTCCCATCTTTAGTATAACTGCTTCTTTCAGGTCCTGTTGTGCAACACTATAGATACAAATATTTTATCCAACTCAGGAGGTAGTGAATGAGCCCTCCAGCCTTGCTCAATACATCTTCCACAGATAGGACCTGCAAGAGCAGAGGAAGGGAAGGGTGTTGCTTTTCTGTGATTGGAGATGTAAGAGAAGTAGACGTGTTCATAAGTAGCAATCCATGTTTTGGCACGTTCTTCCTTCCAAGCTTTTTTTCTTTGAGGTATGAAAAGACACTTAAACCATGCATGCTAAACTCTATAATGTGTGCCACAACTCCCACTGCCTGGAGAGCCTGCTAGAGGGGGTTTGTGCAAGAGCATCAGCTTCCAGTGCTACAGCAGCACTTCACGACCTTGCTGCTTCTGCTCCAGCTGTCCCAACAAGAGTGGTTTTCTAGCATCACGATTTGCCTGTGTACATGCTCTAAGGTGTACATGCAGGGTACCTCACACTCGCTGCCCAGTCTCTGTAATGAGCCCTGACAGCTCCCACTGCCTGCAGTGCCTGGCTCTCTCTCCCCTCCTGTATACCTAACTGGCTGAACATTGTACAGCCCCTGCTGTACAGCTCTATAGCTACAGATTTCCCTCTAGGTTTTCTGTAATGTTATCATGATTGGTACTTGCGCAGCCCTGCTGTTCTCCTTTGCAGCCTGTACAAAACTTGCAGCGTGTCTTTAAATACCAAGAGGATGGCTGGCCATCAATTTTTAAAACCACTGTGGCCCTTATGTAGTGGAGGAAAGAAAGTGTAGCATCCTTCCACTGTGCCTGGTTCCTCAAAGGGATTCAGGCATGTCACACAAATCAGACAACCCACTTCCCAGTTCTGTAATTAAGTTATACTCAAATACCATGTTTAGATTGCATTGGTTCCTGGAGGTGAAATAATTTTGGTTATGTTACTAACACTGGTGTCATTACAAAGTTGGTACAGTAGTGGTTAGTTAAATTTTATCATTATGTATTAACCTGTTAACTAAAAGCAAAATTTAAAGCTAATCCAGAAATCAAATATAATTGAGGAAGATCAACAGATATTAAAAAAATAGCATGGGAAAGGAAGAGGGGAAAATTAGTATCCGTGTTTGTGTATGTCCATCCATTCCAGAACTCACACCAACAGGACAAAAGAGCAGAGCTTTGGCGTAAAAGTCAAAAAACCCAGTAAGAGGTTCCTAGCTCCCTACTGCTTTGTGCCTCTCTTCTGAAGTGTCATTTGGGCAAAAGAAAGATACCACATAGGGTTCAGTAGCAGTGAGAATGTTGAAAAAAGCATAGAACAAGCAGCCAAGAGAGCTGTCTTAGTGAGACCAAGCAAGTGTAGCTCCTAAAGCTTGCTGGTGTGGTAAGGCTGAGAAGCTTACTGGTCAGTCTTGTAAAGTACCTGTGCTGTTGGAGGTGCTGATATTGTATTTTGATGATTTTGTCTTCTGGAGCTTGATTCAGTCTTGAAAAATCAATTATTTATGAGGGACGACAAGCACTAAACCACATATCCATTTTTCAGTGCCTTTGTGTTTTCCTTCAGAGAACCCATGGAATAGCAGGGCTGTCTGTATAGGTTGGTTCAGAAACTAGAAGGCAGGTTTAGGGATATGTATATGAGAAGCATCTACTCCTCATTAAAATAATGGAGAGGGATCTGTGAGGTGCAGCTAAATAACCAATAGTCAATTCCTAAGGTTCTATGGGAGTTTGCAACTTCCGTATCTTTTTGTTAAAACTTTAGAATGTGCTTTCCCTGGAAGTGTTGAAGAACCATGGAGATGTGGCACTGAGGGATGTGGTTAGTGGGCATGGTGGGGGTGGGTTGGTGGTTGGACATGATGGTCCTGGGCATCTTTTCCAACCTTTATAATTCTGTGATTCTAAAGAACACCGGAGTTGAGAACCCAAAATTCTATTCCTTGTTAGTTTGAAATTAAGTACTTTCTTTTGCTTCTGTCTCTTTTGATTTGCTTTCCTGAAGCACTGATTAGCTGAATGGTATCCTATCCTGTATCTTTGTTAGTATCCAAACATTGATTATACAAGGGCAGCAGATTTTAGAAAAAGCATTATAGTAATAAGAACGCAAACGTTGCAGCCAAATTTGCTCTCACTGGAAACCTCCTCCTTATAAGGAACAAGTGCTCCAGTGTGTTGTCTGACACTAGTTTAATATATTCTTCAAAGTGAATTTTATCTATGTAATTGAAGAAAATAAGAGTGTACAATTTTAAATTTCCTTCGATGTTGGAATATATATTTCCTACTCCAGTGTACAGTCTAAGCAAACAACAGACTCATGCTGGTACAGCTTTCAACTTTTCTCAATGCTGATGATAATGGGGTGTACTCTTGACTTCATGATTCAAGTTTACCATATACATGTATATTTCTGTGATGTCTTCAGTATTATTGACTCTCAAATTAAATATCATGGACCTCAAAAAATCATGGGATTTGTTAAGAAATAATCCATTGACATATTTCTGCTGGCTTCTTGTATAATTTCTGAATTAGATAGACTTAAATTCTTTAATCTGTAAGATAGAGTAAAAGCTGCGAGAAAATTCAGTAGCTGAAAATTTTCAACTGATCTGTAATAAAATGAATTCTGTGTGAGCTAATGGCATTGTATCAGGTCTGGGATCTATGAGAGCCCACAAGTAGATTAAGACCATTTAATTTCTTACATTACTTGGCTTCCTTTGCCCACTGGGCCTTAGATAAGATGTGGTTTGTGCTTCTTACCTGATTTAGAGGTCTCTTCACATGCTTTTTAGCCCATAAATTAGATTGTGCCATCTTACATTGCCACAATCTAAGCTAATAAGCCCTTCTCTGAGCCTTTCCTTACTGATGCCACCCACTGATGCAGAGAGGTTTGGTTTTAAATCCCCACGTGATGTATGTTAGTCTTTCTGTCCAGCCTGAGACTGAAGAATGCTGTGTCTAAATTCTGTGATTTAAGAAAAATTTTGTCACCCTCCAGGCTTCAAGACTTGACCCATGGATTCTTCAGGCAGCTGCTGTTTAATGAGTGAATGGGTTTTATGTAGCATTAAGAGGTTAACTGTGTGAAGAGATGTTTATCCCTGCTCTCCTTAATCGCTAACCAGAGCTATAGTGACATATAGTGGCATGGGAGTTTTGAAGGCAAGCAATGGGGTTAGAAATCCAACATCTGGATAGAAACACACACTGGGACATACTGTATTGTTGGGAATATGAAGCTCACTTACAATTGCTACTTAAGCACAGAATGTTCATGAGAGCTGGCTGGATTGCTGGAGAAGATCACAGATTTACTTTCAGTACTAACTCAGGGGAAAAAAAAATGTTTTCTTTTTTCTTTAGGACATTATTAATATAGGATTATGACATCTCTGGATACTGGAAAGCCACAGTGAGGTCTCTCCAGAGCTTTCTCTTTTCCAGGCTGAATAAGTCCAGCTTCCTCAACCAGTTTCTTAGGAGAGGTGCTCTAGCCCTCTGAGCATCCCTGTGGCTTCCTCTGGATTAGCTCCAATAGGTACATCTTTTTCTTATGCTGGTGGCCTCAGAGTTGAACACAGATTGTTTATACATTTTATTTTTTTTCCCGCTTCTTTCATTTGTATCTTGCTCCCGGTAACCTTTATGTTGCTGCACCATATCTTCCTGACTGATGGATTTTATTTTAGGTAACCTGGGGGTGAGTGTTCAAGAAAATCACTACTGTGATTCTAAGGCTTCAATTATTTCCTGGGGCTCTGCTTTTTGGAAGCATATTTTCACAGTTTCTGATTTCATGAAAAGCTTCTGATTGAATAATAGCCTTGAATTCAATTAGGAGCCATGTGTTTTTCTGAGCAAACTACATAGAAGATGGCTATTTTCCCATAAGCACCATGCTTAATTTTCTTGCAATCTATCTCCACATTACATGTGCTGCTCCAGTTGTCATTCATTAATTTTCCCTTTGAGATGCTTGCTTGTTCAGTCATTTTTTTCAAGTCTGGAAGAATGTATTTACATTGGGATTTTTCAACACCTTCTTTCTGTGAATTAATTACAAATTGAATCATTTGCTATCTGCTTATCTACATTCCTAGCAAATGATAGGTGGATGTGCATTTGATTGCATCAGTTATTATTTTGTGTACTTCATTTACTGAAGTAATTATAATTTGACAAGTGCTGTCCATTCTTCTGCATCTCAAAGACTACAGCTACAGAAAGGAAATTACGCAGAAAACATGCGCCACAACTGAAAGTGCTATGTGATTATCCATTGAAATATGAAGTTGGCTTTTTTTTTTCCTTTTTGCATCCAGCTAGAAGACTTTCGCTTAACCTTTTGAAACGAGGCTTCATAAATAAAGAGTGCCATTAGTGCAGTGAAACTTTTATGTATGATTAAGTATAAAATAATAGTTTTTTTGTAACTGCGACTAAACTGTGGCTACGATTATACAATTGTTGTATAATTGGAAACGGTTTCCTTTTTGTTTTGAAGAGTCCTAATGGATGACAGTGAAAAGCAGAAACGTATATGGTTATGAAACAGTCTGAGACATGGTACAGTGAACCATGAAGGCTCTACAGAGCATGACAGGTTGGCACATGGGATCTGTCTATCTGTAAGCTTCTTTGGTTGCTGGCCTATTCACTAAGGCTCACAACAGAGTGATTGAGAGAGTAGAAGGCTGATTTGGGCTCATATATTCAGAGTATTTAAGCACTTCACAGCAATAGGATTTAAGTATCTATGTACCTTTCAGTATCTAGGTTTTTCTCGCTTTTTGTGATAAATGAGAATACAGAGAAGTTCAGAAAGAGGGACCTTGTGTTGAACACTTTGGTCCCAATCTGACATAACCTTTAAACTTATATTCAATTGTCAAGCTTTTGGGTAATCCCAGTGAAGTACCTGTGAGATTCATTGGCTGGAGCAGAATAGATCTGGCATCCCTTAGCCTGGCCCATATATGTATACATGTATATTTGCCTGCTCAGAAATTGCTTATCACAAATTCAGAAAAACACGACCATCCAGTCTGCAAAGCATGGAAGCGTCGAATACTCTCTGGTGTGTGCTTATTGTTATTTTGGGTCAGAGACTGGTAAGCCCTTTCAGCTTCATTGAAATGTTGTCAGTTCAGGCTCTTTCCTGTAAAATAGTGTTATGCCTCTCCTAAAAATGAGCAAATGGGAAGCTATTGATTTTACAGCCTGTTCACTTTACTGAGCTTGATGGTGTGGATGAGCAGAAGGAATGCACTAGGTAAACTTAATTCAATGTTTCAGTAAGCATTTCGTATAAGCTAGTGAACAGCAGACATTGTTCTCTGCCTAGTCTGAAAATGGTATGTTGTCTTTTTATGTACTTTAGGGGCCAAAGATTTGGAATCCTGTTGCTCTTGTACAGATTACATGTAAAGCTGAGCTATAGTTTATTATCTTTTAATTATCTTATGCCATGCTGCTGGGATTTCTCACTTCTCAATCCTGAGTCACAGAATAGCAGTGGAGATGGAGCTCAGGTTTTGGAATGCACGTTGCTGCCTGGAAGAGTGTCTTGTTATATGCTGTACACACATGAGTAGAGGAGGGAGCATATTGTGTATCTGCCTTAACACTGATGAAGAAGCTAAATTCTACAGCCAGAATTTTTGGCTGAAGTGTTCACATATTTTGTGAAATGTTATGATGTTTTGGATTCATGGTTTTATGGTAGAAAAGTGCATTTGACTTCTGATCTTCAATGATAGTGGACTTTTTACATGGCACCCAGAGGAAGCATCACTCCAGCTCTCAGGTCTGATGTTTCAGAGACATCTTTTGTACCATTGGCAAGAAGGAAGGTTGCATAAGAGATGGTTTTAGCTGAAAGTGCCAATAGCTATCTGCAAATTACAGCCCCAATACTGTGATTACAGAGGTCAAGGTGCATCCGTATGTGACAACAAAAGGTACTCTGGTTTGGTTTTTATAGAGCTTAACAAAGCAATTACCTTTCTGCTTATTTGAGAAAGGAACTGGTTCCAAAAATTACAAAGAATTGTAAATAACTGTAGCTGAGTTGCATCTGCTTTCCCCCCCCCCAGTGGTACTGCTCTACAATTAGCATTAAATTAGCAGTTAATACAAAGCAGTGAAAGCAGCACTGGAGACTGAAGTTGTACAGTTGTACTGCTTCCAAGAGAGATGTTAAGAAATTCACGGTTTTGTTTTTTTTGTTGTGTTGATTTATAGCCCCACAAATCAGCCATCTGATGGTTTTATCTCTGAAAGTACAGAGTGGGTGTTGGAGTCAAATAACCCAGGTAACATTTTGTTCAGCTTTCTCCAGCTGAGGACAGAACTTCTGTGTTTCAGGAAAAGTCTCCTATGTTAGTGTGGAAACATGTTCTCATCCACCCTGTAAGCTTGTAACTCCTTTCAGAATGACTGTATCCTCTCAAAGTATAATAAACCACTTTAGTCTGAGACTCTGCAGCTGAAACACCTTAGTAGAGCTGAGATACAAAGTAAATTGATGAAGGGGATTGCACAGCCCTTTACCTCTATAACCTCTCAAGTAAAATTCAAGGCTTCTGCTGCTCCAGAAAAATCAACTCCTGTTGCTGGGGGGTCCGGGGGAGACAAATTTTATCACAATTAATCATTTAGTTTGAGGTATGAAACGAAAAATCAGTAAATGCAGAGTTTTAGAGAAAAGTCCAGAAAAGCAAAGTATCCGGCAATCTATGCTATATATCTATATAGCTATCACAGAATCACCCGGGTTGGAAGGGACCTCAAGGATCATGTAGTTCCAACCCCCCTGCCTAGCAGGGCCACCAAACATACACATTCAGATCAGGAACATACACATTCAGATCAGCTATATATCTATATCTAACTATGGATACTCATTTCAGACATTTTAATTCTTTGGACACAACTGAATAAGCAGTACCCCCAAACTGGAAGCATTAACTATGCCTTCCAAAGCCCTAGCTGCAGTAGTTATGGAAAAGATAAGATTGCCTTGAGATGCAATTAAATTGAATATTTTATCTCTTTATGTTATTCCCCCTCATCCTGTTGATCAGAATGAGACTACGTGGAATGGGATTTCACTATGTAACTTTCTCTAAAGGTTCCTTTTCATGTTTCATTTTCATTGTCAGTGAAGTTGTATATTATTCAGGGAAACACTTAAAAACCTCATTCTGCTTTTTGTTTAACATAAATATCTACCTGGCTTGCTTCATTGTATCTGTGCCAGGTATATCATTCCCTGAGGTTTTTTTCTCCTGCTGTTCTCTAAAGATATATCTGATGGTCTTTCCCTAGAATGCTCAATTCATTTAAGGCCAAGCAGTGTGAAATCAAAAGATAGAGAGTTCAGATATGACCTAGAAAAGAATTGGAGGTTAAAAGACCTGCCCAGAAGGACAGTATCTCTTTGTCACAGACACCTTAGTTCTGAAAGAGACTGAGGAAAGATGGAAAAGCTAACAAAGATGGAGCATGCAAAGCAAACACATCATCTTATAAGATTGCAAAGATATCCTATGATATTTTTGGTAACACCAAAGGAAGAAATAAAAAAGCTAAAGAAAACAAAAGTGCTCTTTTTAAAAACTTAATTTTATTTTATTTTTTCATTTAATTTATATTTAACCTGCAAGAAGTCACTGTCAAAAGTCATGGAATCTGAAGATGGCTGAATTCTTACAGTTTGCTTCCTTTTCCAATAAGTTACTTGAACAAAAAGAAGCAAATTGTGTCCAGTAGCTCAAAACTTTTTCTGAATTATATATACCTGTGTGATATATAAATATAATGAATAGACTTAAATATACCTACATTTCTTTCTGAAATACATTGTGATTGACTCCAGTTTGTACTCAGCTTCAAAAGCAGTTGGACAGGAAAGGTAGGGGAATTTGGATCTGTTCTTATTTTACCTCTACTGATTCAATCATCTTCAGGCTGAACAGATTTATAACTAGACACCTGAGAAACGCTAGTGAAATATGCAGCGAAACAAGAATAATTGTCATGAGAGCAGCAGTGAAAAGGCGTTTTGCCAGTTCCACAGACATCAACTAATCAGAATAATTTAAGTCTTGGACACATTTCAGAAAGGCCATTTATATAATGACTCTGAGTGAACTGTCTAGCTTAGGAGCTATTCTCTCCGTTGTTAATTTAACGCCTTTATTCTGAGAAAACAGAAGATGCTGCTAATAGTTTTAAAGAATTCTGTAGTAAAGACAATAAATGAAATGTAGTACTTTTATTAGCCAGAGCAATGATTTTCTAACTGATGGAGGGATAGATTTTTTTCTCACCTATGTGTCATACTTCAGCGACAGCAATAATAGCTGTGCTCCATATTCTTGTTTTTCAGAAACTCCTTTTGCAAAGACTAGTAGATGGCCTGAAATGACAGAGATGGCATTTATGGAAATCACCCTTTCCATCATCCTGAAATATCCCTAATTACATTCCTTATTTCACAGTAGTTTCTATCCGAAATGTCTTTAGGCTCCCTTCTCACTTCAATTAAAACAGTACTTACGCTAGAGTATTTATGTTCATGAAATTGATGTCTGTTGACCAGAGCACATATTCCAAGGCCTTTGCTATAAACAATAATGTGAATTTTGTTTGTGTGAAGGTTAATAATGAAATTCTGTGAGACATCACTTAACCACAGGCACTCTGATGAAGAGTTAGGTACTCTCATACAGCTACCTATGTTGCAATACTAAGCAGTCCAGCCTTGGCTAAGGACTTTATCCAACTAGCACACATAGCTTTGCCCAAAAAGTATGTCATAAACAGTTTAGGACTACACATGTGTTAAATTTAAAGCCATACAAATTATAGGGTTTTTTGAATGTGCATGGGAGGAAAATAGGAATTATTTTGTTCTGTAGTCATGGATTCTATAATATTAATACACAACTAAAGGTAAGATCAATTTTCTCTCACACTGGAGAACTCAGAGGCTATTGCACATGCTAGACACATTTACTAATAGCTTGTCAGCTTTGAAAAATCAACTAAGAAATACTTACTAAATTTGCAGATGAAGCAAAGGTGAGTAGATTAAAAGTACTTCAAGGGGTTGGATTCAGAATGATCATGACAAATGAGAGCAGTATACTGAAAGAAATAGAAGCCAATTCAATGTGAAAGTGTGCAAGAGTCTATTCCTAAGAATAGCATCTGCACCATTACAGGATGTGAAAAGCTGGCCCAGACCAAAGATTCATATTAATGCTACATCCAGGCTTGTGCACTGCAGGAAAGGTACAAGCCAAACCAAAGGGAAGGACTCAGTGCAGCAAATGAGACCTGTATGGATGAAAAGTGTAGACAAATATTAAAGGGACTTGGTTAATATAATAGGCAGCAGGGTAAAGTGGAAAACAGAAAATGTTTTTTAGGTGTTTAAAAAGTTATTTCAAAGAGAAATAAAATATCTTGGTCCATGGGGAAAGGATGAGCATTGCTGGACAGGAAGGTAAATGAGAGTAGGAGAGTAGGAATACCCTTGTGACTGCATGATCTCTGCAATAAATTGCCTAATGACATGGCAAATTTTGAGTCTTCTTCTGTGTAGACACGTGAGAAAGATAACTTCTTGTTCAATTTTCTTTGCTTTTTATAAAATATAAAAAAAAAAAGATTCTTTTTATCCAGGTTGCTTCCCAAATCATTTTATTTGGAGACATTTCTATTTCTGAATAACTGTTACTGGCTGAATCTTGACTGTTGTTTCTGGACTGAAGCAAAAGAATTCATGTATTAACCCTGGAAGACCTCTCGCCAGACCCAAACAAAGGAGTATCTGAAAAAAATGTGTTTGAGTTTATATCCCAGAAGCTAGGCATGGGGTACGGACTTTCACTAGTAGAATTTTTCACTGAGAGAGTGGTGAGGTGCTGGAACAGGCTGCCCAGAGAGGCTGTGGATGCCCCATCCATTGAGATGTTCAAGGCCAGGTTGGATAGGGCCCTGGGTAATCTGATCCAGTACTCAGTCTAGTGGCTGGCAATCCTGCCTGTGGCAGGGGGTTGGAACTTGATCCTTGAGGTCCTTTCCAACCCAAACCATTCTATGGCTCCATGAATCCTGAGACAAGAGAGAACAAAAGATTTTGTCTATTTTAGGAAATATCTTAGGAAACTTTTATTACCAGTTTATTTTAGACAGGCTTTACAAAATGAACATGCTAAAATATTGACAAGATGTCAATCAGTCTACCAATATTGTAGGACAGAAATACAACTACAGTAACAGAGGAAATCATAACAGTACTTCCTTTCAGAATAAATTAGCAGAGCAACATTTTAGATCCGTTGCTAATACCCTGACAGTCTCTCTCATGGGGTTAGGACTCCGTCTCGCTTATATAACAGCGAGAATTTCCTTCATTTGTATTCTTGCCTTCAGAACAGTCAATGGAAGTCTGTCCAGGGTCTTTGTGAACCTTGAGAATCATGGGAACTTTTCTAAAAATAGAATGAAACAAATCAGGAATGAAGCAACATTATCTGAATGGGCTTCCGAGAGCTGGCTAAACTGGTGGCAAATGCCTTTTGCTTATTTGTGATATGATCTGACACTGGAACTTAAATGTCTTGCAGCTTCTAACATGTTCATGTCTTTTTGTCAGAGTAGGAAATAATGGACGTGTCTGTGAGTATGCTTCAGATGTTTTAAATTCCAGGTTGTGTAATCACACTTTTTCAAGCTTGAGAAGTACATATTACAAGTACTCCTCTGGGATAATTATTGTCTTATGGAACAAGAATTTCATTACTTTGCTCAGCTAATCCTGAAGTATTAGGCACTTTAAATAACAAATAAAATAATTGAATTCATATTTTATTTAGTGAATGTGGTGCTTTGTATAATCCAAAATGTCTTTTGGTTGGATTCACATTCTATGCAGCACCACCTCCAGCTCTGAGTCCCAGCAGTTGCCCTGGCTCCTAACCTTTACCTGGCAAACATCCTCTTCAGAAAGCCAATGTTTGCAGAGACAGAGGATCAGAAGGGAGCAGCTGCAGACAACTACACCTACTAGAAGTACACCTTCTAGATGTAATAATCTTTGACTCCTTGAAAATTTAAGCAAACCCCCATCTTGCATGCATAAGCAGATTAAATATGTATTTTTTTCAGTGACTGAATTGTTCCACACTTGGTAGATCTGTTCCAAAGCTGAGTGGGGATGAAGCAAGCACCTTTCTTTGCAGATGCATTTAGCTTTTTCTTTGTTGTTTTTGTGTTTTTTTGTTTGTTTTTTTTTCTTATTCCTTCCACAAACAAACAATTAGGGAGCAGGTTTTCTCATCTGCACTTTAATGGAACTGAACCATATTTAACTAAACTTTTCCAAGGCATTTCTAAATGTGTTGTTTCATTTTTAATCTTTAATCCTCCTTTGAACTCTTGTTTTCTGTAGTTTACCATGGCATTCTTTAGACAAAAGAAACCAAACCAAACACACACAAAGTCCCTTTTCTTTTCCCATCCCTCAGAAGAAACTGACGGATAATTATGTCAGTATGTGCATCTTTTGAAAATGCATCAGAATCTGAGTTGCTTTTCAAGCAAAAATAAAGGCTTGGAAGAAGATATAAATTTTCTCTATCACTGTTCAAGGCAGCAGAAATAAATATAGAAAAATCTTTGCACTGCGATAGTGTCTGGTGAGTTAATGCAAAGCATCTATAGGATCCCAGGAGAGCCTTGCTTAGTGCTTGGTTGGTCACACATTGAAGATATTAGTATATGAACTGAAGGTACAAAAGACAATTTGGAGTAAGTTCTTTTTCAAAGGAGAGCACAAGAATACTTCAGTAGGATGCGGCTTCTGAAAGCTGTCGTTAATGAAACCGTCTCCAGCATGTGCTTCATCTCCATGCTGCTGGGTCTTTCCCTTTTCACTACGCTATTTCTTAAATTAATTTATTATGTGCATTATCTTGATGTATACTGCACTAAGAGGAGAGTTTGTCTTATTTTCCAACCAGCAGATGGATGATTTCAGCCAAAAGCATCAAATTATTTTATGCTTTCTTCTATTTCTCTGGTGGAATGAAAACTTATCAAAACTTAGAAGTGCATTGTGCCTCCCTGGGAATAGTCTTGATATTAATATGCATCTAAGCCATTCTGTCCTGTTGAAGAAGCCTGTTGCATCCCCAGTGGTGCATGGCAGTTTCACAAAAAAGCTCCATGATTCTATGCCCTAATTTGGTAGGTCAAATTACTTTTTTTTTTTTTTTTTTTCCAAGCAGGAAAGCTGGCAATCTGGGAACATCTTTTCAGATATCAGTTTTCCCAGAGGTAAGATCATGCCAGAGGATTGATGTTTCTGTATGCAGAAACATTGTTTTTCTGCCAGTACTGTGTTTAAATACATTATTTGAACAGCCAATCACCCCATCTACTCAGAAACACTAATGACAGAAATAAGCTATTGATGTATACATATTTTGTCAGCTTTGTGCATGAAAGAGGAAGAAGTCTGTTTGATGAGCAATAGGATATCTAGAATTCCTCTTTGTATACCTCCTTCATCCTATAATGTTTATTGTTTATTCACAAATTAAGTGCTGTAATTGGAGAAAACGTACTCCTTTATTCACACAGGAAAAAAAAAAAAAAAAGCTTTCACAAATTTGAGATAGAAAAAGATCTTAAAAACAAGGGAAAACAACCAACCAAACAAAAAAACCTATTGTTGCTTGTGTGCTTGTGTTTAGGATTTGGAGACCTTTGCTTCTTCCTAACAGGGACTGTTTGCCGCCTGTCTTCTATGTTCTCTGTTCTAGTTGCAAGAGGAAACTGCATTTTTTTTTTTAAAAATAATGGAGTGTTCTTTAACTTGTTAATTAAAAAGCCTCCCAGTTCCACCTTCTGAAATGTTACTGACTTGACTGCTGGTTTTCTGGCCATTTTCTCTCTATTCCTATCGTTTTTAGTGTTCTGGAGTTCTGTCAGGGGAGATTTTTTACTCTTTCATTACCATTTCTGTATAGTTGATGGATGATGGTCATTCTTTGCTACTTCCCATGAATTATTACTTCTGTCCACAACAGTGGATGTAACACAGGAAAAAAGAAAAAATCATTTTCGTATCCGTAATTTTGCCTTCCCTCACTATTGATTTACTACGTAGGAAAGAGTTTTCTTGTACTAAATTGGTAATCTGTCTTACATTTGGTTCCAACATAGCATTCCTTGTTTTGGGCTTTGTCTGAGAGAAGGTAAGAGTAAGGAACGCATAAGGTTAAACTTTCACATGTTGGCAACCAACTTGTTCAGTTCAAAGTTGCTATTTGAACTTTGAACTGTATGTTTGTTTTTTTGCTTTGCAAACCTGCTTATAGGGAAATTGCAGTGGTCCATCAGCATCTTAAAACTGAAGTGGCATCGTTTTTCAAATAGAGATAGGAGAATTGCATAAGTTTCCATTCATCTGGGTAGCTACTGTAAGTTTAATTTGCAATTGGTGAACCCATAATAAGAGAAAACAAAGGATCAAAAAAAAAGAGAAACAAATTTAGCCCTTTTTCTGTATGACTGTGCTATGAAGGAAATTATGCATCTCAACTTTAGACACCCAAAGGATTTTGCTCAACCTCATTATATGCAAAACCATATCAAATTCATTACTTGAAAGAAGTCTTAAGGGGAAGAGGTTCTGGGTAATGAGAAAATAAAGCACATGACATTGAGACTGCAGAGAATAAAACAAAAGTACATATTCAAAACATCTTGTGCTTTCATTTGAAACCTTTCTTTTATTTCCTTTGGCTTTTATTTAATTAATGCTGTTTTTATATTTGGGCTTTGGATATTAAGTAAGTTTGGAATCTGTTCGAATAACTGATGCCTAAATCAGCTACTAAAGCTTCCCGGTTAATCTGTACCACTGCTTGGTTTTAATTTGGACCTATGAAAAGCTTCTAATCTGCTGGAGAGGAGAGGAATGCTTGGGAAGGTGGGTCTTCTTTTTCTAGTGGCCAACAAGAAAAGCTGCATTGAAAATTGTTTTAACTAATAGCAGCTCCATCTCCATGTTACAGTTTGTTTCAGAACAGTCTCTGAGGAAAAAAAAAAATGCAAAAAATCCCCAACAATGACTACAAAGACTAACATAAAAAAGCAACCCAAAAGCTTCATTGCTGTTCATTTCAAAAGAAACTGTTCATTTGTTGGGGTTTTATTTTTTTGTTATTCCTCTTCAGATTACCATTCTTTGTCTCGGAGGCCACCTTCAGTTACTTATTTTGAAATTCTTGCTTCATGCCACATTAGATTCTTGTGCTAAAGTTGTATTGACATAAACATCTGCACAAAATCCCAGTTAAAAAGAATACTTAGTTGAAGGAGTTGTTATGAAAACAGCTGCCAGCTGACATCCTATAACTGCAAGGCAGGAGAGGCTGGCAGGCACTTAACATTGTCTCCCTTTCTACCTATTGCATATGGACAGCTGAGCTGGCCTGAAATTGCATTTCAGGTAGAAAAGGGTGTCAATTTCTATCACCGGTCATAGTCAGAATCGCACTAAACACTGCTGTGGGTTCTGTTTGTTTTGTAGGTTTTTATTTTTCCAATTTCGGTTATAAGAATACAGTTTTCTATAGCAATGAAGTTTTATTTTCATAATTACTTTACTACTCCTCACTCTTAATTTCCAAAATATAAGCATATATAAAATATATAAGGATATATAAGAGAGAGAGTAGGTTTTTGGGGAAAAGAAGATGATTTTTTTTTTTCTCCTCTCCACTGAAAAGTTTTAAGGAATGCTGTCCTTGTGTGTTTTTGTTTTGTTTTTTGTTTTGTTTGTTGTTTTTAATTTTTTTTTTTTTTTTTTTTTTTTTTTTTTTTTTTTTTTTTTTTTTTGCATGTATTGCAATGCCAGGAGAACATTCTGTTGTCACTGATGTAATGCAGGGAGTTGTCATGGACAAATATCAGGCATTTCCGCTGCATAACTTGTGTACAGACATGAGTTAAAACCAGGAATTTGATGGTGCAAGAAACACAACACCTGTTTTATTAGATTTAATATTTTGCAATGGATTGCTGATGTATTCCTCAGGCAATGCAATTTTTTCTAATACACAGTGAAGGACAAGGATTTTATATAGATCTGGATGATAATTGCCCAATGAAATTTTCATGTGCAACTAAGACAGTGATTAATTCTTGACATGAAACTGAGGAATAGAGAGAGTGTCCATCAATACCATTAAAGGGATAATAAGTCAGTATGTTTGTGTTTGGCTTTCAAAGCACAGGATGATGAGAGGAGACATGGCCATTTGATATTAATGTGTTTATGGCTTATGTGCACCTCTGCCATGAATGATACTGTAAAAAATATGTTCTTCACATGCACTTTTGATGAAACATTGAAATAGGATGTATCATTCTGTTGAGGTTATTTTTACTTCTCCGTTCATTCAAGATAAGGTAAAATGTCTTGTTCTCAACTTCCTGACTAATCAGCCAAATGCGTGCCACATTTGGGGTTTTCTTTTTGGCTTTTACAAATCATATTGAATGACTGGCAATTTAAGGACCATTTTGGAGATAGCTATGGTCTATATATGTTTTTAGATAATGGACTTGAAAATCAGGAAGTTATCTTTCAAAAATGTACATTTTAAAAAGCAAAGCTTTATCTGATAATTTTTGATAAGGAAGTATTGTATAGCACTCTAAGAAAAGCATTCACAATGATCATACTTTACTGAATCGTGTTTGTTTGTGCTTGTTGGTTATTTGAAAGTACAATAACAACCAAAAACATCCTGAACGTTGGTATGTTTTGACAAAATGAAAGTATTTTCTAACAAAATCATTCAGGATCCATTGGAAATTTCACTTTAATGACTACAGACTATTATCTGAGCCCAAACTACTCTCTCTGAGGTACCGGTGCTTTAACAGCTGTACAGCCATATGGCTGGTATAGCAAAGAGCTTGGAAAGGACATTACTCATTGCCCAGATAAGAAAATACAGGGCATTAATTACTACAAACCAGGGAGACTCTGCAAGTGCAAACTTAACAGGGACTTGCTGTGCCTGAAGCTCTTTGGGAGGACAATAGACAAATGTCAATGCTTTTATGCTCACACACCCATTACGAAAGTCACAGCCCTGAGATTCACTGCTAGCCACCTTACAAAGCATTTCCCAATAGTGACAGTTTATGGCCTTTTCTGTCTCTTATTTATGTATGTACCTATTTAGTTGTTTTACAAATTTCATTTAAAGGCAAATGAAAGTCATGTGCCAGTTGTCTAAAACAAGGAACATGATAGTATTTGTTGAATAGATGTCAGCAAAAAATTCTGTTTTATTGTGGGAAGGTATTTACCAACTGAAACAAATTAAATCATGCAGTCATTTTATTTAGAAAATTAGCTAGTGAAGTCAGTAATCCTAGGTATATAATGTGCAAGCCTATACTGATGGATAACTATTAGTCTAATACAGTTGAGGAAGTTACTGTTGCTAAACAATATGCCATTAGCGAATAGGATTCTAACACTGACTTTCATGAGCAGAGTAAAACACTGCACTGAACTGCAGTCACAAGAAAGCAAGAAAAGTATTCCCTATGCATTTCTTTTCCCGCTCCTCAACTTTGAGAAGAACTTCCAAAAGGTTTTATTGCGCTCTTTTTGGACTTCTTAAAGTCTTGTTCTCAGGCATCCTCAATGCTTGTGAAAGAAGTTTGAAAGAATAAGTAGTTTAGTGTTTAAATGCTCAGAAAGTAGCAATAATGGTTGTTAAATGGTATGACTTTGTACCCTTTACCTGCAATGCTGTCAGATATCTGACAGCAACACATTAAAGCAATTCAGACTCTGCATCCCTCAGCAACTTTTGTTTCGGGCTCATGTCCTTAAGTTCTGAATCTGAAAGTTCAAATGCCAACAGTGTGCTCTTAATACTGGTGAATTCAAAAGTTGGTGAGAATACTGTCACACCTACATGGTGGTCTACTGGCTGGCTAATAGGCATTAATTTTCAAATCTAATCCAGCTGATTTAAGTAAGTATTATCTAACAATGGTAATCTAAGAAAGCGTCCTAGTAACTGGTGCCTGTATAAGGCAAGATTTGGAGTAGCTTCAAATATTATCTTCCCTTCAACATAACCCAGTGCCTTTAAAAGAAAATGAATTAAGATATATTGTTTACAATACATTCTTTAAAAGTGAACAAATGGATAGTCTGTTTAAAGCATCTTGATATCCTTTGGGAAAATGCTAAATGTCATATTACATCAATACCCTAAGATGTGTAATTTTATTTGTACTGGCCTAGGACTGTGATATTCATTTTCATAATGATTAAGATTCTGTGTTGCATTTTGATGTAAAGTTCTGGATGAAGTTTGCGTGTACGCTTGCCCTTTCTTATGCACTCATACATACATGTGTACACTCATACAAAAACATCCATTTAGCCTTGCAAGGAAAACCTCAGTTCTACTGTATACTATTAGAAAAGGATATATATACTAATAGAAAAAGAATATCTATACTAATAGAAAAAGATATCTATACTAATAGAAAAAGATATCTATACTAAAAGAAAAAGAACTTCAGTGATAGAGATAGATAATTATATTCTATCTATCATTATTGCTTTGAGAGGCAGCAAAACCAGCTCTTTCCTCTGGTGTTTTCAGCCTCTGCTACAGAAGCAAGAAAGGCAGAGCTGTGTTCCCTCAAAACAGTACACTAGAGACCCTTGGTAAGCCAGAGGAGTCGCATGTTACTGGAATGCCTCACTTAACATATTAAGGATTTGATATGTAGTAAATTGTTCAGCTAACAATAGTTCATATATTTTCTTGCAATAACATATTTGTGGATTAACAAATGATGCTGCTTTAGGTGCTTTCTAACCATGGAGGAACAAGCATATTTTACAGTTAATTGTATACATGCAAGTAGGTTCCTAAAAAGTTATAAAAAGCAAGCCAGGCTTTTGAAGGCAAGTTGTAATTCAGATGTTGGTGTTATAAAATCAGAAATGGATGTAAGTCTGGACATACCAATATATTCACACAGTTATTTAATGTAAAAGAAAGGAAAGCAGTTTTGAATAGAAGCAAACAATAAAAGCATTAAACTAGTCAGAAAAAAATGTTGCAAGGATGGTAAACACATCAATTTTCAGAGATGCCAGCTAAGAGCTATGAGATGCTTTTGTTGGAAGGAGTGCTGTAGCAGCAGGCATTAGCAAGGACTGATGGGAGGAAAGGGAAAAAGGAACTGAAAGGTATAGGCAGTGATTCTTCTTGAAGTGTCCCTTGGTTTTTGTTAGAAGAAAATAACTAGGAGTGAGGGTAGTAAAATGATAGAAGAAAAAGAGCTAGATAATTGCAAGCAGGAAAGGTTGTACTGGCTAGAATATCTTCCTTAGTGAATACTTTCTCAGAAAAAAAATGGGGAATATAAATTCAACAATTCTTAGTGGTTAAGCAGAAACTCCAAAAGACAAGGAATGTTTCTGGTTTAGAGTTATGTTTGTTTGTTTGTTTATTTCTTAAGGACTTGGGTATTTTAATTTAGCAAATGATAGATGGGATCCTTTCTTGTTTATGAATAAATCATCAGTGTTCCTCAATTTGTGCAATACGCCCAAGAGAGACAAGCAGAATTTTTTTTTTTTTTAACAGTCCTATTTCTTATTTCTTAGCTGTGTGTATTTGGGGTTCTCTTAAAATGTCCCAGAAGGGTTTGTCTGATCTGTGACGTGGTCAGAGGTGTCCAAGCTTCCTGGGGTGTCTAAAACAGTGAGTTGGAAATCCATGTAAAAAAATCATGATTGTTTTATTTGAAATCTGGTACCTCTTATATCTACCCCATACAGACATGTAGGCTGAAGGCATTCAAAATGCTGATCAGGATATTCTTAACAATAACTTTTATTGAAATCTCTGATGTTAGTAGCAGGATTTGTGCAATAGAAAGGCAGATTCAAACTGAATGAAGGCCTCTGATGCTTGGTTTCTTCTGCTGCTTGTTCATTTTTATATTAATAACGTTGATGCCAACATCTGCATAGAATCCCAAGCACCGAAGAATAGCTAGTACATTGCTCAACTTGAATTTAATTATCTTTTCCTACTGAAGTAGGTAAGATCATAAATATGCATCCAGGAGCATATAGCACAGTATAATAGTAATCTCTGAAAGGTCAATGTTATATTTCTTAGCAGTGTTTTTCACAAATCAACATAAATGATCATCATAATTGATCATCAAAAAACTTCTAGTATAGAGCAACAGAAAGACTAATTTCACTTAGAGGAGTGAGAATTTTTCCTGGAAATAAGGAAACTAATGAGAAAATTCATTGTAATTAAGATCTGTGAAGCGTTAGCAAATGAAAAGGCAAGTAAATACCTTTTTTTCCCTTTCACTATGTACGTAATGTATAAATCTTACCATGCTAAAAAACTGTTGGAACTGGAAAGTTTCTGGAAGTCACATTGCCCATAAGAAAAGTAAAGTGCACCAGTGTATCTTGGAATGCCTGCGGGGAGTTTTCTGCTTAGGCTGGTGGTGCCTCAAGCTCACAATCAAGCTTTCATTTCAGGAGGACTGATGGCAGGGAACTGTTGGGAAATTGCTTCCTTCTTCTTTTCCCAGTCTAGTGTACAGAATTACCTGTCATTTAGAATAATTTCCCATTAACTACCTTTGGAAATCTAGATGAATAATGTACAGAAGGACTAGGATTTTATGTTGTGCGTAAATCTAGGCTTTTTCCATCTTAATACAGTCTTAAGTACATTGGGTCTTTTTCTAAGCCCTGACAGCTAGTTCTGTTTGCACATCTCAGTAAAAGACTTCATCCTCTTCAAGATCTTTATTTGATGCTATATTTTATTTAAAGAAACAAATGCCACTAAGGTATAATATTGTGATTACAAAGAAAAGATTTTCTGGAACATCAGGTATTGTGCTGTTAAGTATAAATACTGTCTGCCAGATCCATCCTAGTGCTAATTTGGTAGGTAGGAATATTTCCAAAATGGACAACAAGGATATTTCGATACTGTGATATTCTTGTGAGATTTGGCTGTTCTCACACCAATGAGGTTTATGGACACTTATGTAGAATGGTAGAATCATAGCATTCTTATAGTTGGAAGGGACCTTTTAAGATAATCTAGTCCAGCCCCCTGCAATGAACAGGGACATGCACAGCTAGATCAAGCTGCCCAAGCCTGATACAGCCTCAACTTAAAAGTCTCCAGAGATGGGACGTCTCTCTGAGCAACCTGTTCCAGTGCCTCACCACCCTCACTTTTTCCTTACATCTAACCTGAATCTACCCTCTTAAAGCCTGAAACAATTTTCCCTTGTTCTGTCACCACAGACCCGGCTAAAGAGGCTGTCTCCCTATTTCCTGTAGGTCCTTTCAGATACCAAAAAACCACTATCAGGTCACCTCAGAGCCTTCTCTTCTACAGGCTCAGCTCTTTCAGCCTGTCCTTGTTCCATCTCTGAGACCATTTTTGTGGCTGTTATCTGGACATGCTGCAACAGGTCTATGTCTCTCCTATACTGAGGACTGTGGATGCAGTACTGCAGGTGAGGCCGCACCAGTGCTGAGTAGAGGGGCAGGATCACCTCCCTCAACCTGCTCGCCACACTTTTGATACAGGATATGGTTGAGTCTCTGGGCTGCGAGGGCACATGGCTGGCTCTTGTCCAGCTTGCTGTTCTTCATTACACCCAGGTCTTTTTCTGCAGAGCTGCTCTTAATCCACTGTCTGGACTCCAACCTGTAACCAATTCTTTGTCCATTGAGAAGTCTAACCATGAAATCCAAATCTTTCCAATTTGGAGAGAAGGATTTTGTGAGGTAGTATGTCAAAGACCTTACTGAAATACAGATTGATGACATCAGTGGATTTCCCTTGTTTATTGATGCAGTTACATACGTTTCCAAGGTAACAAATAATTGGAATTTTAGCCTTAAAACTAGTTAAGAAAGGTAGAAAAATAAACAATAGATATTAGCTGGAATTGCAGAAATGATTGGTTGTTCTGTAGGGCAGAAAAGAAATCTGGAACAAAACATAATTTCTTTAGTTTTTTTTTTTGTATGTGCTTGTTACTGCCATGTGTGGTATAAAAATTTGCAAGAGGCAGAATTTGATGCCATCACTGATTTCTTGATCAATTTTGCCAATGTATGGTAGCAAGGAAATAGTAAATTTTGATTTATTTTGCCTGTACATTTCTTCCTGGCAGCGAAAGTGAGTTCTTAGTACAAGCTGAAAAGTATGAAATAGCAACTAGATGCTGTGAAAAGGAATGAAAGAGTCAAAGATTTAATCACATTGACTCCTAGTACCTACTTTTGTTTTCACTGAAATCACTTCACCAATAGTAGAAAAAAGAAAAAGAGGAAAAAAAAAAAAAAAAAAGAAAGGAAAATTTACACAGAAATACCTACTTTCTTTGCTCTATACCTCTGTGGGAAAATCTGAGACTACTGCAAAGCAGCCAAAAATCGCCCTTGCTATAGGAAGCACACCCTTAGGTCCTGCAGTTTGCAAACAAACAGCATTATCCTGCATCTTGAAGACAACATTTTTCAGGATTCATTGAGGTCTCTGAACCATGAAGATGCCTTTTTATCTTCACGATTCTAAGTATACTGAATTGAAAAAAACACGGATTTTGGAAGCTTATGAAAAGATGCAACCACAGTATTGCATGTAGGGATCACTGAAGGTTATAAACAAGGAAAAATACAGAAATACTTCTCCATGCACAAGGCTATATATATATGCATATACATATATATATAAATATATATATATATATAAGATAGCAATGTGTGCATGAATAGTCTCTCTCTATATACATGGTGTGAGCGTGTGTATATATATATGTAGGAAGAAAATCAGCTTTTTACACAGGCAGATTGTGATAGGAAAAAGGGAAATGGTTTTAAACTAAAGAAGGAAAGATTTAGATTAGATATCAGAGGGAAATTTCCACAGAGAGAGTGTTGAGGCTGCCCAGAGAGGTTCTGGATGCCCCATCCCTGCTAGTGTTCAAGGCCAGGTTGGATGGGGTCCTTATTGCTAGTGCTTGATCCCTTGGCAGGGGAGCTAGAACTAGATAATCTTTGAGGTCCCTTCCAACCCAAGCAATTCTATGATTTTCTGATTGATACATATATACCACGATATATATGCTTATACTGCTTCAATATATATACCATTCATATATATGCAGCAGACTGGAAGAGACAGGTAGGATTTTTTAAGGAAAGGCATTATTTTGTATACCTTTGGCAAGAAATAGCATTGGAGTTTAGTATTTTATCAACTGTAATTTCCAATTCAACATGTTTGTAATGGAGAATTCTTGCTCAATTTATATAGAGGAAAAGAAGTGAAACGAGCACAGTAGAAACAATCAATAAATTAATTACAGAAGAGAGAGGCACGCATGATTAGTGCATGTCCACCATGTGCACTTGACTGCACGGACAGCTGAAGCTGACACTAGAGATTCTGGAGAGCAGTCTGGTGTCAGGCATCCTGTTAATTCCCTCAGATTAATTCTTTCACCTTCTGCACCTTCATTGACCACATCATCTGCTCCATCTGGCAAAGTCTGTGCTGCTGATTGTAGTGGCTCAGTTTGAGCATGCTTTTGTTTTTTATTATTTTTTTTTCTTTTGTATTTTATGGCTTCTCTACTGGCTTATTGCTGAGTGCTAAACCTAGAGGCAGAAAAATATGTTTATTAACATGGCACAGATCCTGCAGATGAAAGTCCACCTCTGCTGTGTGCAATCTACATTAACATGGTAGTTAGAAGAATATGAAAAATGACTGTTTTTTCATTTACCTTTCTGTGTGTGCTTTGTTCCTATTGATGAAATTATGCATGTTGAGCTCTTACTGGATAGATTATGCAACCTATTTTCCAAAAATTCTTATTTTAAAGTTAGTGCTCATAACCCACCTTGAGTTACAGACCAAGCTGTATGTACCCATAAATAGAATTTTAATGGTAAAATAATTGTAATAAAGTAGCATTTCTCTATCCCACTGTTAGATACCCTTTAAAGTGTTTCTGTTCTTACAATTTGCAAGAGAAACTTTATATAGCCACAAGTCACACAGACTTACTTATTTCAGAAAGGCAAGAGAAAGAGACACTATGTATGTATCCCAAGGCAAGAAACAATAGCTTGAGGGCTAATACTGCATCACTACATTCTGGGTACTAGCCTGGTTTGGACATGCAGCTGTGCTTCATGTAAGCCAGCAAGCCTTGTCTTAGCAGCTCCCTCTTGATATTATCATTTGTTTTTGTGCCAGATTGCTTCTAATGCCAGCCATATACCAGAAGGGTATAAGGTTCTCCATCAGAACAAGAGAAATTGTTGTTTTGAAAGCCATATGTTGACTGTCTTTGCTGTGTACTCTGTTAGAGCAGTTGTTGAAATAACAATGAGCAATATGACTGAAGCACAGTGTTATGAATCTTCATCTCCATTAATGCAGAAGGACAGTACCATTATAATTGCATGTCATATCTTATTATTTTTATGTCTCCTTGCTATTGTGTTATGTGACATGGGACAAAATGTTTTAAAAATTACAATCATATTAATCAATGAGAATAATTTCAATAAAAAAATGAGATGATACATTTTACTAGTGCATGATTAACCAGAGTGTTCTGGAAAAAGAGCAAACTCTGTCAGGGATCATTTTCCTCCCAAGATGTACTTAAAAATCATGGGTATTTCTTTCATTACTACAAGACAGAATGAGATTAACATAGGTTAAAATAAGATTAACAAAGGAGATCCTGGCCTAAAACTAAGCCTGTGCTTGCTTTCTTCAAGAATGTGTATGACTCCTCTTGAAGATAGAATAAGCCAGGCTGCTTCAGATTGTTTTTCGTTCTCATCTGTTGAACAGTCTTACCCGGACTTCAGTCCCTGTGATTATCTTAGTAGTTCCATTGTTTTCAGTAGGCTTTCTTATCTGAATAGCAATTATTTCTGTGAATAAGCATTTGTATTGGTGAGCTCTTAATCAGTACTTGCAATTGCCACGTGTTAATAATGCACAGCATGTTCTACATGAAGATATGGTGACATTTGCCCTCAGCCTCACTCTGTTGCAAGTAGGCAAGACAGAATTCTGGCCTCTATGCCTTGATTTACCCTTTTTGATCTTTCAAGGTCTTCTGAAGTGATGCTTAGTCTTAGCAAATGTTAGTTGAAGCCTTCACTAAATTCAAAGGATTGCCTTAAAATGTTAATTGAAAAGGAAGAGCAAAACTGGCTTTTGGTTTTCTTCAGCACAGTGTAGGAAGGAGTCACGTTACTGCATCCTTCAGTTTCCCAGTGATTACTCTCTGATTACTTTAGCTGGATGGAAGTTTTGAGTCAGTTAATCTGTTGCCAATTACAAGTCTGGATACAAATTGAAAGCTTTTGGTTTGCGTGCATGTATGGCCTGCTGGTTGCCTCTTCATCCAATATTTGTAACTGTGGAATTGTGTCACTGACAGTTCAGCAGTAAGTAAATGGTATAATCAATAATCTTGATTTTGGCACAAAATTACCTGATGATTCATTTAGGAATAGGGACAGATCTCTTAAACAGATGTACTGAGACTATCAGAATATTTCTCTTATGTGATATGTTGAAACCACTAGGTGAACGTTTAATTAAAGAATCTAATATCTGCACCTTTCAGTCTATAATTGAGGATGTACAGTATGTGATTAATCACTGTTTGAAATTTTACAGCTCCAACTGTGGTAAGTGTAGGGAAATACGGCCCAATTATGTATGAAGATTCTGGTTTTGTCTGCAGTGGAAGAAAGTAGTCTTTTATTTCTCCTATTCTAACTCCAGTGTTGTTTGTGTTCTTGTATTATCAGTTAGTCTGACTCGGCTCTGATCTACTCACAAAACAAAGTGCCAGATCTTAGTGATTTTGCTTTAATTTTACTTCCCTTTTATTTGTAATAGCATTAGTTTTTGCATTTTCTATTCAAGGGAGAGTCAAATTCTCTGAAGGCACAAAGAGAAACAGAGAGCACAAACATTGCTTTTGGATGTCTTGTTCTTGAACAGAATGCCACTTTGCATCACAGCAAATGTCAAAAAAGAGATAGCTTGTCATATTGTCCCATGAGATCTGTTTGATTCAAAAGCTGACCATTCAGTGAAGGACGATAACTTTTTTGTTGTTGTTTTGTTTTCCTGCCATAACTCAAGGTTTTTCTCCTTTTTTTTTCTTTTTTTTTCTTTTTTTTTCTTTTTTT
>NW_024884711.1:29491428-29683830 GCF_019232065.1 Centrocercus urophasianus
TTTTTTTTTTATTTTTTTTTTTTTTTTTTTTTTAATAATTGTACTTATCTACTTGACACCCCAGGTGAATAAGGTTGTTTTTTAACAATAACTTTATGATAAGTTTGTAACATGAATTTTACTGCCTGCTATATATTTCTAATAGATGCTGTTTTAGCAACTAATCTTATTTTAGAAAAAATGGGTTTGCTTTTGCTAATTGCATATAGAGAGTCACTTGAATGGAGTTCAAAGAGTTCAGACTCTACCATGACTCGAAGAACAGTTAATTCAATTAGCTGAGTTAAACTTAACATAAATTATTGATTATTCATTATGTGGAACTTTTTGATGGGAGATAAAAGATCCATATAGTAAATCAATCAGGTTTTCTCTGGAATTATTTAAGATTATTTAAGGATGTGGTTTCATATCCAATATAGCTCTTTTTGTGTAGTTATCTTTGGAAAAATAATTTGCATTCTCACAGATAAATAGGAGGTGATAGATTGACTTCAAGTATTTATTATATTGATTTAGGGCTGAAGAGAATGTGTTTTGTTGACCGTCTGAGACATTAAAATCTGGTATAAAGTTTTCAAAAAGACTGGCTGGAATTTTGCTCTTAACACACTGATAATCTATTGTTGTTGTTGCTGTTTGAAAAGGAAAGTTTATATTGTCATTCTGAGCTGTGCTTATCTCACAGTAAGGGACTCAGCTGCTTTTCCCCCCAGCAAACATTGTGGTGTGGGGAGTTCAACTGTGCTTTTCATCAGAGACTGTCAAGTAGGTACTTCTGGATGCAAAATAGCTTTAAAGCTTATGCTTAAATGATCTTAAAATGGAAAAACAAAAACAAACAAGCAAAACAAAACAAAAGTACTTTTAATCCCAGGAATAGGTATTACCAACTATGTGCTTCTGTGCTCATGTGACACTGTAAAACTTTTGAGTGATGCATGTGATTTAAAGATTATAATCTCCACTGTTTGTTGCATCCTTTTTTAGAAGATAAAGAAGTTTAGTACCTGCCTTTAGGAAGTAATTGCTAAAAAAGAATTGAAAAAGAAATAAGTTTAGGATGAACACATCCGTAACAGACCAGACTGGGAAATTCCCTGCTGTAAACTTTGCATGTATAAATGAATCTTGATATATATCAGGTATCACTGTTTGTGTTCTGAGGAGTATATGCCTTTTCCTCTTTCTACTGAAGATAAGCAAGCATAATATGTCAATGAATTTTGACTTCGGAGCAGGTTGCTCCTCTGTCTTATGCTGTTTGTAGGCTTATCACAGTGACATTACAGTTCAAAGACAGCCGTAGGGCAGCAAGAATGGATTGTACCACTTGGAGTGAGATTTATAAATGGTAAATTACATATGAAATACCTTATAATTTAATACTGAGAAACTATTAGTTTCAGAGGATAAAATGATAAACACTACTGCATCTTTCATCATTGCATCTTCCAAGATAATAGGAAACAGCCTGGGTTGCTTGTTATACCAGGAATTGCTCTAGACACAGACGAAATTAGGGCAGCTAAGTGCCAGGGACATCCAACCAGCCATGGCTGTGCTTTCTGCTGCATGCATCCCATAAGTGAGGAGAATCTGGGGGTCTGCTGCGCCATGTGATGGGCAGTGGGCAGTATAGCATGAAGGGCAATGTGGTTGCAGTTTCTCCCAGGAGCCCTTTCCAGTCCATGCTTAGGACTGGTGTGGTGAGGCTGAGTTTTGATTTTGCTTTTGTTGTCAGGAAGCCTTGGGCTATCCCTGACCCTATGGTGGAAATGTGATCATGAGGAACAGCAAATCTTCAATTACTATACAGCTGAAGTTACTGTAACACCTCACTGGTCCTGACCCCTGAAATGTTCCTCCTTTAGCCAAAACTGAAGTAGTGCAGCTCTGTGGTTCTCACACATCATTATCGCTTGTTCTCTTCCCAAAATGTAGGTTATAATTGACTCTACCACATGGGAGTTTATTACACACACAATTGCTGGAGATCCATGGAAGAGAGACAGTCTTATGTATGGTCTGTTCTTTTTGCGTTTAAGACAATCTCTCAGAGCAAGATTTTGTGCTAGTTCTCCAGCTATTTTTCTAAAAAAATATTTCTGCCTGATTTTCAAATTTAGCAGTGGGAGGTTCTGTTGTACCACAATTCCCTGTGCTTTCCCTCAGCTCTGTGCTGATTTGGCTAAGTTGCACATGGTTAAAATGTCCTGCCAGTGGTAAGAAGGTTCACTGGCATAGAGAATATTTGAGCATCAAATATTGGAGGTGTAGAACAAACAGCAGAGGACATAAATTGCAATGAAAGAAATCTAGTTAGATTTTGGGGAAAAAAATTACAGAGCTGGTTGTGATTTGTAATAGTAGTATACATGTGACCTCCAGAGGTAATTAATCTGTGCTAAGGATTTTAAGGGTCTTGTTGGTATGTTATGTGACGTACTGATGACCTTTGAGAGGCGCTGCACTTGGCTTGCAGAACCAATCCTGTAATTGTGTCTTGCCACACTCTACATTGATCATAATAATTAGTCACTGCTAAATTCTTCTCTACTGCAAGTCCACCACCTTCAGTGTTACGTATTATTAATTTGCCAGGATTATTAGATTGCACATGTCTGGCTCACTGAGTTATGGCTGTAGATGGAGTGTATTTGACAGATGTCTTGGCCATTATCCACATTCCTCCTGCTCTGAAAAACAGAGAGCATGAGTCTGCAAGTCTGTCAAGCCAAGCCCTTTCACAACCTTTAGATTAATTTATTTTCATGTATTTATTTTGGAAAGACATCAGCAAAATGAAAGTTGTGTTCTTGCTGACAGACTTGTTTGCCAAAATTAGAATATTTTTTTTACTATTTGCAGCCTTATTAATTAGGCTCAGTTACAGAATTATTTGAAAAAATGTGACATTTTTATATGAAATTAAAAAAAAATTGATTAGGAGAGTTCAAATAAATACATGACTGTTTTCAGTTCAAACCTGAAACCTCAGCTGTTTTAAATCTTTGACACAAATGTGATCTTAATTTAAAAAGGAAGAACAGAAAACATGGAAAGAGAAAAACAAATTTTTGGCAGGAACATGGCTAGACAGTCACTGGAATAAAAAAGAGAGTTCGCCGTCTCCAAAATATGGCATGATCTCACAAATGTCTCTAATTTCTTCACTATTGTTCTTTTGAAGATGAATCTGCACAGAGGTTAGGAGCGGTGTAGAAGACTCCCTATAGACTAATGAATAAGCCATTTGAAGAAATACATGTGTGTGTTAGAAAAAGGCCAGAAAGATCTTGTTCAGATTAATGTGTTTTTCATGACACTTCCTTTGTTGGGAGCCAAATTCTGTCTTGGCCCCTGCACAGATGTTTTTTCTGCTATGCAGAGAGGAGGGAGCGTTTTGATACCTCACGTACATTGTTTGCTTTTGCTGAACACAAGCTTCCTGTGTTGTTTGAGGGTGGAGGAAAGACTTATGCTGCCTGGCATCAATAGTCAGCTGAAAACAAGGAGAAGGCCTCATTAAATAAGAGTTCTGGCACCAAATCAGGCCAGTGTTTGATCCTCTTATATTGATTCCTTTGATGTTCAGTACCAGCTGCATTATAATGCATCTTACATACATGATTTTTTTTCTAGTCCTAAATGTTGAAGTTTTGTTTTTTTTGCTCCCTAGATCACATCATAAATTAATTATTTGTATGTATTTTTATGCTTACATTTAATATTTTATTTTAGTGCCTAAATTTTGATTTTGAGCCTAAATATTTTTTGCTTGATGAAAAAATGAAGCCTTCAGATCTAATGCATATCTGTTACTCTGTTGGAAAGAAAAATGGAAGCATGGCTGCCTAGCAGCTGTTATACAACAACACTTCTTAGAATTTTTTATCTTCCTGTTTGTACCAAAGGAAATATGCTTTAGGATGCAACACAACATTCTAAAACTATGTTAATACACATGACTGTATAAAACCTGATGCTTAAAAATCCTGCTCTGATAGAGTAAGTATAACAGTATTTTACCTCAAATTATGTAGTTTTTGGGAGGATTGTTTTTAAACTCTCCTTATCAAAACACCTGTTATATTATATATAGTTAATAGTTGTTGTTCCTAACCTTTTCCTAACACTTTGAGCAACTATCTTCTCTACTTCTTGAGAATCAGAATGAGGTTGTTGAGTAGTCAGAATGGATATTCACAAGTTTTGATACAGAAGCATCACTATACTGACATGACATAATTTCATCCTTGAGGCTCCATCTGAAATTCTCAGTTCATGTGTTTAAAACAAAAATACATCATGTGATCGTGTCCTATTCCTTTTCAGACACTGCTGTCACTTATGAGGTCTTGTAATATTTCTCTACTTTCTTTCACTAACATGTATTCCCTTATTCTATGATTCTATGATTCGTTATTCCATAGCATATAGACTAGTCTTCATCACAGTCTTTCCAAGAACTGGATTTTTTTAGTTACAAAAAATACTGGAAAAACTATGCAGATGATGTATCTGCATACTTCTCATATTTGTCCCCTACAGTGTGGACCTTCTTCTTTTGCCTGTGTTTAGCTCCTTCATTTCAGTTTCCTTTTTATGTATTTTGCATTCTGATCTGAGAGTTGCAGGGAATCTGCCTCTTTCAGTAGAGTTAATTACCTATCAATATAGTCAATTACCTATCGTCCTAATTAAACTAATTTTTCATATTGCCACCCTTTTTACGGTATGACTATCTTTTAGACAATATCATTAATTCTCCTGATCTCCTAACTCCCCTATTCTTAAGGAAAGCCTGAGTATCTTTGCTCTTCCTTTCCTGCCTTTTAGCCATTGTCATAGTGTCTAGAAAACAGCTGCTCTGAGCAGCAAAGGGGTTAACAAGAATTGAAAGGACTTAAATAAAAGTGTAAGAAGAAAATAATTAGAGAATTACTTTGTGATAGGAAAGAACAAGAGATAGCTTTTTAAAACCACAAGTAGACAGTTCTGCCAGGACAGATGTCATTCTGAAATAGAGTTAAAGCTAAAGCTGCTGAAGGCATAGGACAAACAAAGCATTTGGTGTCTAACATTATTTCTGACCAGCCTATGCTCTTTCATGTTTAATTGCTTAATTATAGTTTACTGTACATTCTAATAGCGCAGACTGTGAATCATTCAAGCTAAAGCAATGCATGATGCTGTGGTGCATTTTTCTAGTCTAAGTGGAATTCATTAATGTGCCTATCCAAGCAATTGAAATGATCTTTTGTGCCATTTGCTCTTGTTCCTTCCCGGTTTTCTCAACACGTTAGCATCGTTTGGGGGCTAAGAGCTCTGCAAGCTTAAAAAATGAAAATAAAAAATTGAGGGAATAACAAGAGTGGAGGGTTACATTTTTTTTGCACTACCAAAAATAACAAAGATATTGAATGACGATACTAATCAATCACACATTTAGCAGGAAACAGCAGATTTCCATTTTTCAGATACAAATCCCTGATTTGTTGCCTATTTAGCATCATCCTTAACACCTAACACAGTATTGAACTTTCAGCCAGTCCTCCTACAGGCCAGTGCTGAAATATTGCTGATATTCAGCAAATTATTTGACTATGAATTAAACTGTAAATTATTAAGTCATTTCATCTTACCTTTTTATTTTTTTTTCCCTTCTTTATTATCTTTTCGTTTTCCTTCTTCCCACCTCTCCCCCCCCTACTCCCTTTCCTTTTTCCCCTCTTTCATATTAATGAAATAGAGCATAAAATATGCATGGTTTGTTCTGACAATTGTGAAATATTTGACTATTTTGAAATTTGCAAGCCTTGGTTTATAGTGAGTCCATGTTTTAGATATGTATTATTTACTACTAAACCAAGCAGCTATGTGAGTGGTGGGAACATTCTTTTGTATTATGTTAAAAAACTCACCAGGTTTGACTATACTTTTATAAATCACGATGTCTTCATGGCATGTTACAAGTGAAAGTCAGGATCAGATTTCTCCTTTTTGGGTCCCAGTGATTTTGAAGTTCTTTGCTTGAGATCATCAGTAGAGATCAAATTTCTGTTGTCTGACTAATCAATATTTGATAGACATTCATTAAAAGTGTCACCAGCTGGTTTGGATGATACACTTCAGAGAGAAACAAGACTCATTAGTTGTGGAATGAGTAGCTGCTTCTTTCTTCCTCATTAGTCCATTTGGAGTGCCCTCATGAAGGGGGGGAAAGAGGATAAAGGAACAACAACCTGATTGAAATCAAGATAAAACATTTCAAGCAGATCAGACATGTTTGACTTATGGAGGACCACTGTGAAACCCCAAACAAATGCAGCTCCTTTCCTGAGAACTGCAATGTTGCTCATGTCCCAAAGAAAAGAGAAGAGTTGGAGCTTTAAGTACATACCAGTAAGTGGGGTGGAGTTGAAGTCTGAACCCAAGCATACTCCACATCTACCTTTACAGTAAATAAGCTTTACCTTTGTTGTAGGAGTTTCTTTTTACCACAGAGAAATTCTGTTACCAACTTTGATTGTCACCCTTGAGCAGCAGGCAGTCTTTTTTAGTTGTCCTGCTTCTAATCCCCCAGTATGCCTCACAGAAAGGTGACTGCTGCTGCCTTGTGTCCATCTGAATGTTGTGTTCAGGTTCAGTGTCCAACCCAGGGGCCTTGCAATGCCACACTAAATGCTTGCATTTTATTGTGTTCCATTAGGGGCAAGGAATGGATTATTAGACGGACACAGAAAAAAAGATTTCAAGTTGGTGCCATGGGCAAATGCGAATTTCTACTTGTTATTACCAAACTGAAGTTGATGGCAGTAATGAGCTGCTGTTAGAAAAGACCAATCTGTGAAAAGGTATTTTCTGCATCACCTAGGAAACTGTTTATTTTTGCAGCTTGATCAGTGCAAGCATGATTTTTCAGCGCTTTCACTATTTTTCTCCCAGGCCAAATTGTCAAGAGTGAAAATGAACAATTTTTTCACTTTGAAAAATATACAAACTTCTGAACATAGAGAGTTAAATGGGAGTAGGAACAATGCCACCTTAAAGGGATTAATCACAGATGGCAGTTTAAACATGTAAGCTATTTCATATAAAAAATACACCCTTCTTTCTTTGGAGTGAAATAATGGAGGGAACAGTGAAGGAGGAGGGATAAGCTCAGTGAACTTTCATTTAATGGCCTTCCTTGCCAAGTGGAAGAACAAACAGCAGCAGAATGAAGGTATATCAAATGTAGCTGTGTGCAGAGGGGTGTCCTGCCCTTTGGATCCTGTGAACAGGCAAGGTACTGAAATGCACAATAGTCCTGACATATATATTGTTTTGGAAAATAAGATTTTTGTGCATTTCAGTCCCATATGTCTTGAGATAAATCAGACAAGTGTGTCATATACAGACACATGCACCTTCCACCCAAGTCAAAATACTGCTAGTAAGGCCAGGCTAAAGTTTCCTAGCCTGGATAATGCTTCTCACTGCACACAGCAGTGTGAACAGAATGCTGCTACGAAGTACTGTAAAATAAACAAGTCACGAATAATTAGTTTTGTTTTGTTTTTTAAATGTTTTCTGCTCTGATGCCATTCCTTAGACTCGGTGCCAAAGACATAAGCAGTGAGTAGTTTTGCTCATTTTCTGGACAAGCAGGGCAATCAAAGACATGCTGTAGTTTTCCTATGCTATGTGTCCGTAGGCACGTTTTCTCAAACAGACTAGAAATTTTTTCTCAGATGTAACACAGCTATCATTTCTGGCCTGTGTGTGCCTCCCGAAGCTCCCTTAGCTCATGAAGTTTGAAACCTTTTCTGAGGTCAGAAAGAGCAGGTGCTGCTTATCTGTCCTGCCCCTACCCACGGCAGAAAATTTCTGGTCAGGGTGAGCCCAGTCCTGTCCACTGCCAAGGAAAATGTGCACAACTGGTCCCTGCCACCAGCTTGTAGTCCTCATGACACTGAAGCCACCAGAGAAGCCTAGGCTCATAGTTTTCTTCACCTTCTACATGCTCTGAAATCTGGTCTAGAGGTGTGCCTGCCAATTTCCCTGTTTTCTACAAACAGATTTTTTGTGTATAAATTATTATCTTTTGTAATAAGTGGGGGCTTGTTGATGGTATTTAAACTATTAGGTGGTCAGATTAGCAAAAAGTGAAACAGGATAATCAGTCTCAATTTCCTTTTGTAGGTATGGTGATCATGGAGCTCATAGCTCAGCGGAGCAGAATTCCAGCATGCATTACAAATCGGATTTATAAGCCTAACTCCCATTAATGCAAAAAGTATGCCTGGCTTTCTCCATGATGAAAATACATCCATTGCATTCATCTCAGATCCACTTAATTGCTGCTTAGCATTGAATTTTTCTCATTGATCAAAGTACATTTCTGCTCACTGCAGTGTAATACTGGCAGTTATGAGACGTCAGTAAGAGACGGATTCTCTCAAAATTAAGGTTCAATCTGAGGAAATCCAAGCCTGTGCTCATTTGTAGTAGGGTAATTTTATTGTTAGCTGGAAAGTACTGTGTTTTGAAATCTGGACATCAGGTTTTCTACTGTTAAAAATGCACAGTAAATGAATGTGCAGTCCCTACCTGCTCTCTGTGTAGTTCTGATGGGCACACGATAGTTTAATAAAGCAATTTTGAAACATGCTTCTTAGGGGCTGAAAAGAACTAATGATATCTCATGTTTCCATTTCTTAATGCCAGTGTGGCCAAATTGACCTCTGGCTTCTTGTGTGTCTCAGAAGTCAGGATTGTTCTGTGCAGATATTTTGAAGACATTGGTCTGCTTTATCTTCTGTCCTAGGGGACTGGCTGGGCCTGAAATTCTCTACCATGAAAAGTGAAAATGATTTTTGGAGTGACTGACAAATGCAATCTTATCTTACTAATTATGCTCATATAGGCTTCCAGGGATTGCACAGAGGATGGATTTTGCACAGTGTCTGCAGAAGGTGGTTGTTTTTTTTTTGTTTTTTTTTTTTGTTTTTTTTTCTGCAACAAGCATAGATTTTTCCAGGAGCCCAGGTGTTCATGTTGTTTAAAATTACAGATGAATTCCAGCTTATCCTAATCCTTTCACTGTTCTGTCCACAGGAGGATTATGTGCTCTTTCAGGGGCGGGGACGCATTAAAAGAAATGTCTGGTGTTGTTTAGACCTACTGCAGCTGGTTTGTAAATAGAAACCAAAGTACCTGTTGCCAAAGCTCAGCTAACTTTTCGAGGCAGTGTGGCAGTAGTGAACCAAAACAGCTTTTCAGGGGAAAGCTTTTTTTGGCCGAAGAGAACATATGTGATGGCAAATAATACTGCAGTCTGTGTTATTTGTTTTTCCTGTATGACTTTGTTTTGCATTTCAATATGCATTTACTGATTTAGATATGATATTTATTTGGATAGCAATCATATCATGTGCCAAAATTCTATATTGTGCACACAGAAAACACTCTCAAACACGATTCAGAAACCAGATTTGTTTGAAAGATCTGAGCACATTACCAAACACATTAACACAATCAAACTGCAAAATGCATTAACAGATCTATATTGTCTTTAAATTTAAACCCTCTAGCACTGTGGAAATTTGTAACTGGTTGTGGCAGCATTGATGACCATGTTAGCAAAGACTCAGTGGTTACATAACCTGAAAGAAGCAATGCTTGCACTAATGTACCATAACTATTAAAAATAGGAAAGGAAAGCTGAGAATAATTGAGAGGCCAGAGAGAAAATACATTAGCCAAAGCAGAATAAATGCTCAACTAATGTCAGTCTGCCAGGATTGAAAAAGCTCTAAACTTAAATCCAGATAATTCTCTATCTCAGATCTCCTCTCTACGAATTCACGTTAGTCATGAATACCAAATACGCTGATTTAGAAAGTAGGCTGGAACAGAAAAAAAATATTGGTAAGGCCATACATTGGCATTTGTGATGACATACCTTCCAGATTGACCAAACAAAATTGAAAAGAAAAAAAAAAAAAAAGTGAAATCTGCAGAAATCGCATCTCCTCTACAACTCCTAATTGCTAGCAGGCATTTGTTCCTGTGGTTCTTTAGAGAGCAGATGGTGCCCCTGTTATTTGTAAATTGGTTGCAGTACTGCAGAAATGAATGTAATACTGCAAGTTATTACATTTAAATTGTATTCTTCCGTTTCAACAGGATAGTTTACTGCATCCACGCCCATCTCTTTTTTGAGTATTTCTAACATTTTATTCATTTTTTCCTCTCTCATGGAGGAAATGTTTGTTCAAAGAATCACAGCCCTTCCATGCCTGGCAATACATAATGAATGTGAGCTTCAGCTTCTTTCTTTTGAAGTTTTTACAGAGATGGATAAGTCAGAAATTTCTCATCATGATTACGCTGAAAGTAAATGGGAATATTTATAGAGTGTTTAAAGAAATTGATTACATGTCTGAAGTGACAGGCTGCATTATATTATTGCAAATGCAGGATAATGTTCCAACACACACTGGCACATACGGAGACACTATAATGATATTTCCTGGCAATTCAGAAAGGAATTTCTGCCCATTTGCAAATAGAGCTTTTTTTTTTTCTTTTTTCTTTTTCTTTTTTTTTTCCCATACAAAGAATTCTTTCTCCTCAGGCCTCCAAAATTCAGCACTGACTATGAAAAGAAAAAACATGGTAGACAGGTTTTCAGTCAGAAATTTGTAACCTTAAACTTAAGCAAACAATAGAAAACAAACAAAGCTGCTTCTAAAGAAAGGGCTATACAAAAAAATAACCCTCCTAGAAAAGGTGTTTTCAAAAGCAGTGACTGATGGTGACCAGTAGAACATGATTTCCAGTGTAGTGAGGGGACTTAGTGCCTGAACACCATTTGCAGACACATGAATGAGTTAACAGGGACTGGAAACAGGTATTGTTAGTGAGGCCATCACCCTGTCCATTCAGAAATAATACTGATAAACTTGAAAACACTTGGCAAAGGTGATGTTTCTCACAGTGAGGAGTGTATCTATTTAGCTTATCAGTGAGCAAGTGGCAGGGTGACATTTCATCTTCTAGAGAAATCCTCATGAAAATTTATTCCAGTAGAGAGCTACTTGATTTAGTTCTCTAGACAGGCATCAAATGTTCTAATGACTGAAGGTGTCTATCAGATATATTAAGACTTGAAATGAGATATGATTTTAAAAGGCTTGTAATAATTAACCCTGAGAAAAATTCACACAGGTATTTGGCAGAGTCTCCTTCATGCTACATCTTTAAATAGCATTTATGTGTCATTCTGAAAGCTAAGTTATAGCTAACAGGAGGTTGTGGATTTGATCCAAAGATAGCGAGCTGTGTCTGCACAGTGAGCTAAACTCAGGCCTCTTCCAGCCTTTCCCACCATCCATAATTCCCATCCCTTAACCTGGGCACCTTCAACAGCTTGAACTCTTATGGGGAGTTTAAGATCAGGGAAAGCTGAAGCCTTCTCTTTAATGCAAGGGTGGGGTGATGGCAATTCATGATGCTTGGTGGCGTAGAAACTACCACTGGCAACTGGAGCAGCTTTTTAACTCAAGTGTGCACTTGTGATAATTATTTAAGTACAAATCCAAGTGGATTATTATCAGACAGCAAAAATGGAGAGACACTACTCACCTGGTGAGTGATTCCCTTAAGGTGATTCATGAAGGTAGTGTTTCACTCCTCTAGTTGCAGCCCTCCAGAATAAGTGGATTCAGCTCCATTCTCCCTCTGGGGAGCACCAAGAGTGGATTAGATTCGCACTAAAACCAGAGACCACAGTGCATCCTCTCTCATGGAATGCATTAGTAGGGATGCAATTACCTGTCCCAGGGCTGGACTGGAGCTGTCATTGCAGATGAGACTCTCCTAGACTGCTGAATGGGGCAAGAAGACTTATGTAGCACTTCTGGGTTGCTTAGCTAAGATAGAATACTCAACGATATACATTTGGACATGGCAACAGCAGCTTTAGACAGTTTCTTGGACCAATTGGGCTGTAACTGGGCCACATGTATCCTATAAACATATCCTGAAAATATTTTATGTCCTATAATATGCAAAGGGTTACATGGGGAGATCGCTGTAGTCTCAATTTGCCCAAGGGGAAATTGAAATTACATTATTTTGTTTAATGTGGATGGAGTATAGCACTGGCAGAATAAAATATCTGAATGTTTGCATATACATGTTTTCCTGTTTAGTGAGCTCGATTGACAGTTGTAACAGCGAGATAGTAAGGGTTGTGGAATTCCCTGCTCTGAATCTGTATTTATTCATTTATTTATTTAATGGGAAAACTATTAAATGATGAGAATTGTAGAATCTGCTCAAGGAGCAGATTTACCAGACAGAGAACCTACAGAGGCTTTAACTCTTCTGTCACTGCTGCTGCTAAACTGGGCGTATGTCATGTCATACCACACAAGAGCAGGTATTTGCTTGCATAGACCCCTCCTTTCCATTTTTCTCTTTTTCCAACCAACATCACAGCAATAGGATAATTCCTAGCACTTTTTATTCTCTTTGCTGTCGACAAATACTGTAAAGGATTATGCCTACTAACTTTCAGAGAATATCACTGAATGAATGGATAAAGCACAACACTGTTTTCTTTTAAATCGCATTCTCTTCAAGGCAACATCAAATGCCATTTCACCCTCATTTGTTCGTAAAGGATGTTTTGCTGCTGTGTGTGTGAAAGCTACTGTTTTGTGAGCATTCCTATAGAATCCTGCACTGAGTGGGGATCTGCACTGGCTATCAAGGGAAGAAACCATAGAAGTGACTGTACATGACACTACGGCTGCAATTCAAAATGTAAATAACTGCCTTAATGAGAAGCTGCTTTCCTTTCAACACAGTGTTCTCCTATACCTTTCCAGTATTTAGTACAGAAAACATTCACCCTTCTGGAATCATCTGAACTGTTGTAAAAATTTACTCTGATGTAAAATGTTCCAACACAAGGACAGCTCATTTTGCATTGTGTAGCTCTTTTCCTGTGACAGTAAAAGCTGTGGTGGGCTAACTGCAGCTAGATATTACCAAGCTCAGAAAATACCAAGAAACACTGAATCTGAATGAAATGTGAAGTTAAACAGGCCCAGTTTGATATGCTTCGCAGGAGCTGATAGCATCTGAGATAATACCAGATAGTTGCCATAGTAAAGAAAAGTACTGAAGTTATTATTTGAACATATGAATCACAATGGGCACACTTGCATCAATGTGCACTCCAATTGAAATGGAGATTATTATCCTCATACATAGATTGAGAGGACTTTTCTGCTGTGCATTCTCCTCCTACGCACTGAGCCAGCAGTGAATGCCATTCTCTGGGTCTGCTCTGGATCTGTAAATTCCACATCAGCCATGAATGCAGAAATGAAAAGATAGTGTCACGCTTCAGCTTTTCATTCTGGAAGCAGAGTGCACACACCAGAGGAGGAGAATCTCAAAGTATTCAGTAATTAAATTAATGCAAGCATAAGAAGAGGAAAGAAAGCTTTGTCTTGGTTTTGACTAACTTTCACTATGTCCCTTTCAGTCACAGAAAAATGTAGTGTTCAGCTTTGTTCTATAGTTATTGTCAAGATCATTCATCTACCCTTTTTAACTTATTATAAGGCATTCATGCACTGCATTTTTATTTAAAAATAAAATATAAGGTTCAGGCCATTTTTCTTTGGGCTGCTCAGTTTGCATTTCTATTTTTTTTCTATGATACCTTGTTGAGCTCCTAGCTGCATGTCATTGAGAGCCTCTGCCTTCTGGCATGGTTTGAAAGGGGCAAGTGGAGGTGTCTCATTCAAATTCCACAGACTTTTCCTTCAAAAAATTTGCACACACCTTCTTCTGCAATCCAGTTATACAGGAAAAGGAAAATAGTGCAACAACAGAGGAGGTATTCATGAAAAAATGAATCATGAAAATCATGTATGAAAATCATGAATCATGTATTCGTGAAAAAAAAATGAAAGATAGGGCCCACAGCAAGCCGCTTTATGTTATATGCTTCTCACTGATTTAATTCCTTAAGGAGAAAAGAGATCACAATTAAATGGCATGAAAACAGGAGGATCTCAAGGGCTGTCTGTTGTATGTGGTCTCAGAATTATGGAGCAACATTTACCTCCCTGCTGAGTTTTCACTTCCTAGCAGTTTTGCTGTACATATGTGTCCAATTTATTGTTTATTTTATTTTTCCTTGCATTTTTTGCTTTCCCTAACCTTATTCCCTGGGATATTTCTGGTAGCGGGATGCAGGGTTTGGATGAATGAATGACTCCACAGGGGTTCATCTGCTTGCTATTCTGCAGAGATCCTCCTCCAAACCCTTTAGAGCCTGCTGGCAGCGAGTACACATCACTGATGTGTGACTCCACAAGAGCTTCTCTTCAGTGCTGCACAATATTCTCCAGAATATTGTTTCTAATTCTTGTCTGTTAAACTCTGACACTGGGTCAGGCACAAATTGCAGGCCTGTTCTGGTTTCAGAGAGACACAGGATGATAAAGTGCATGGGGAGACTCTGAGGTAAAATAAATCTATATGTAGGTGTGATGTGTGCATTTAATGCATAAATAGGCTGTCAGTCCCCTGACCACAAGCCCAAACTTTCAGAGAGATTTATTGAAGGAACTTGCAGCAGGTTTAATAGCAGTGCATTTGTACCTGAATAAAGGCATCAATAATCAAGAGGAAATAAACTGAATGGGAAAGAGTATAATAGGAATAAAACCACACTTGGATGAGCTGGCAAGAGCCCTTTTAATAGATGGGTCCAAACCAACTAGCTAAAACAGTGCAACTTTCATCTTGTTTAAATTGGATGGACCTTCCTCTGATAGAGCTACTTTCACTTACCCAGCCCAAAAAGATGGTGTTCTGTTGTTTTTTTCTGTTTATTTTTTTAATGAATCTCTCATCTCAAAATTGGTTCATTTCCTTTCATAAATGACCATGAGCTCTGTTTATTAGTTTTGTAATTTTTGATAATTTTTTTTCTCACCTTCTATAAAATAAAATCTAATTGCAGTTATCTGCACAATTAGTCCTTTATAAAGATGCTAGTGTTTTGCCACATTTCCCATCAGGTAAATTATCCTCTCACCTTGTCTGTTTGGGGGCACATGGAAGTTAAGATGGCATTTTCAAGAGAGAGGCAAGAATCACTGTAATGATAAGCTTAGAGTTCCTCAGTAGTTGATTGCTCAGATTGTTTTTTTGCCAGCTGGTCTACTACAAAACAAAGTTGGATCATCACTTGGGATCAAATCAAAGCACCAAAGTATGTGTTGGTTTTTGAGGGTTTTTTTTTGGGTTTGTTTTTTTTTCTTTTCATTTATCTCAAATCAAAGGATATGCCTAAACATAGTACATTTCTTTGTCCACTGCCTTGAAAGTATCCTATCTGGTTAAAAGATTGTTATTTGCATGAGTATCACTTCCATTTTTCTAAAAATAGACAATGCTTGTTCCATGTCTATGAAACATAAGCAAAATCCTTATGGAAGGTGCAGAACTCCAATTCTATACAATCGAAAGTCCTTATATTTTTCTCATTCTGCTGGTATACCATAGTAATAGTTATTTTCTGTGCTGTAAGAAGCAATGATTTTAACCATCAGTGAATCTTTCCTCACTTTAGTTCATTATAAATACATTCAAGACCCTGGAAAACAAACAAACAAACAAACAAACAACAACAAAAAAAAACCAAGCAAGTAAAAAACAGCAGAGAAGTCAAATCTCATACTAGGAAAAATCAAATCAGACATTTAGCAAGAGAAGTAATTTACATGAAATCATTTCTACATTGGAATTTTTCAGTCATTTTTACATTTGTTCTAGATTTTACCTTTTGATCTGTGGAGCATGGAGGCATGGACTATGGATGGACTATGTTAGATTGTATTGTTTCAACAATTGAAGTGAACAGAAAAAATTGTATATCTTGAGACTTAGTAGGAGATGATAAATGAAAACTTATGTGGAACATGAAGTATGTTTTCCTAGGGCATTCAATAATGCTCAGCAGTCTCTGGGAATATGAGGAAAAGCATGCAAGCAGCTCTATGGAAGCACACTTTTCCAAAAAGAGAAAGTGAGGCAATCAGTGGAGCATAACTGTTCTATGAATTGGTCTCCAAAATGGTAACAGATGAACTAAATGAAATCTCTTTTTCCTCCTGGCTTGTTCCATTATGCTCTTTTTGTAAAATGGCAATAGAGCAGCTCTTCCAAATTTCATACTTAATTTGTATGGAACCAAAAAGATATTGGTATTGTTCTACTTCCAGCTAGGCTTCTGTGGGAAATGATTATCTGAAATGCAGTTTCAGGCACTGAACTTATGCTAGTTCCAAGCTACAACACCATGACATTTTAATTTTAGGCTCTGATAACCAATATCCTGCAGGTCTCAAGTCCACTGAATGTAACAGTACATTCGAGTTCTGACCTAGCTTCAAAAGGTTGTTTCCAACTGTAGTCTCTCCACAACAAAAGACCAGGAAGACCTCCCTTCCTGAAGGAATCAGACCATCTATTTTCCAAATCAGAACAGAGTTCTGTCCCTAAGGTAGGAGACTTTCAAAATAGGTTACAAGAGTTTGCACATGTTCAGTACTCACTCTACAAGTGCTGTTAAATTAAATAAATACTTGTTAATGAGAGCTAAAAGTACATCACTGAAAAATATGCCAAATTGCTTAAAGCCATATTAAAAGCTTAGTACATCCCTCCAATATTCAAGCATGGATGGAATGTGTTTTTCAGTTAAATCAATAGCCTGCAGTGTGTGTTTACAAACAGGCAATCTCCACTTAATGGATCTAATTGTCTTCAGTTTATCTTGTGTGCGCAGTCAGTCACACTGTATGTAATTAAATTCCTTCTTTAGTGAAATCTGTAACCTTTTTCCTTTCTTCTACTTCCTCTATCACCACAACCATCACCACTGTTTCTTAATTCCCTGTAATTGTGATGAAAGGAATCCTACCTTCCTCTTGCAGCTCAGTAGGAGCAACAAGGCTTCCATTTTTTCCTGGAAGGCACAGCAGACTGAATGCCAGACCTTCTCTATTGGTATTGTGTAATTGCCTGCACTTTATCCTGAAATGTAGTAAAAAACTTTGCTGGCAGATAGACTGCATTTATTTCTGTATACGACATTTAAAACAACATTTTAAGTAGAAAGTGTATTCAGCATAATGCTCACTCAGTTAATGGATCTGAAATTGCTAGTTTTACTGCAATAGCCAGAAATCTGTATTCATTAAAAATTTTAATATCTTGATGATATAGTTTCATATGCATGAGTGGCTATAATGTCTGACTCCTGAAAGTTAAATGTGTAGCAGTACAGGTATTCAGTCATCTGTCCTGCTGCTTTTCTCTGTACTGTTTGAGTCCATGGCTGCTGGATTCACCAATCCAAGCACAGCAGTATGTCATTGGCTTTAAAACCAAGGTTAAGTCCCTGGAGCCATCATGAAGATGAGCAGTTTCCGAACTGTTGAGGTCAATATGAAGTTGTATTGGGAGAGGGAGGATTGCCATTTAATGTCATCTATACTGAATATCAGTATGTAAAACTCACTGTCTGGATGCTGTGATGGATCTCTAGGAAAGAATTTTTTGTACAAGTTCAACATAAGTAAAACTGAATCTTATGCAAAGTGATCTTATAGAAACTTAATTTATATGACATACAGGTTAAGTGCGTTTGTAATAACAGCTGGCTTTCACTATCTGAACGTGTCTCTCCATATGTTTGGAATATGTTTTAAATCTGTGTTTCCCTATGTGTTGACTATAGATAGATAGATGTCCCATATTTTTACATAAACAAAAAAGAATCAGATTTCATGTTTAAATTACATTTTAATTATTTTTTAAATTATAGATTGAGTGGTTTCAAAAATACTGAAAAAAGAAGAAAGGGTGAGGGTACAATTCCTGAGCAGAGGCAGCTATTTTTCCAATATGAAACCCAGGAGTTCTCCTTCGGTAGCCATGTAAATTCCACTCCTACTGCACAGATGCCTTGCAGCCCTGTGAAAATAAAAAGACTTCTAAATATGCTATATTTAAAAATGCATGCAACTCCAAGAAGCAGGATGATCCACTGGGAAAAATGCTAAACAAAAGGACTTGGCTTAACTGCCAGGTCTTCTCTTTTGTGTTCTCATGCTGACAATATTACTGTGGTTAAAATCAGAATCTGCATAATTTATTTATACATACATTTGTTGCTGGATGTAAATCTGAATTTTTTTTTTGGAAATCATGACATATAACTGTAGCTGCCTGTGGAGCTGTGTTAGTCTGAGACTAATCATTACCTAGGAGCCTTTTGTAGTCAGCGCGGAGGAGTGTATGAAGTGCTAAGACAAGTGAGCTTCTGGATATACCACTGCCCTGCCTTTGAGTGTTGTAGGAGTCACAGCATCTCATTCAGACTGAACAGTAACTTTAATTGCTGAAATGAAGTGAAATTAACCTTTTTGCTCTCCCCTGAGCCTCCTCTTCTCCAGACTAAATCCCAGCTCTCTCAGCCGTTCCTCAAAAGACTTGTGCTCCAGACCCCTCACCAGTTTCGTTGCCCTTCTCCAGGACCTCAAAGTCTTTCCTGTAGTGAGGGGCCCAAAACTGAACACAGTGCTCGAGATGCGGCTTCACCAGTGCTGAGTAGAGGGGGATGATCACCTCCCTGCTCCTGCTGGCCACACCATTTCTAATGCAGGCCAGGACGCCGTTGGTCCTCTTGGCCACCTGGGCACACTGTCGGCTCATGTTCAGCCGAGCATCAACCAACACCCCCAGGTCCCTTTCCTCTTCACAATCATCCAGCCACTCATCCCCAAGCCTATAGCGCTGCAAGGGGTTATTGTGGCCAAAGTGCAGGACCCGACACTTGGCCTTGTTGAACCTCATCCCATTCACTTCACCCAGCAATCCAGCCTATCTAAATCCCTCTGAAGGGCCTCCCTACCCTCAGGCAGATCAACACCACCTCCCAACTTGGTGTCATCTGCAAACTTACTGAGGGTGCACTCAGTCCCCTCATCTAGGTCATCAATAAAGATATTCAACATATAACTTTCCTTCATTCATGTTTAAACCTCGTATTATTATTATTATTATTATTATTATATTACATTTATTTATCTCGTCTTTGAGATAGTTGAATCTTGTATAACACTTGCCATTCTTAAGCCAGCTGAAGCCCACTGTGATTGTTGATGCTCAGGGTGTGATTGACAGTCCTTAGTATGGAGAAGAATTAGCTCCCCTTCATGTACTAAATCTCCTCATGGACTATTTAATCTGCAAACAAAGCTGTAATCTTTTAGCAGGAGTTTTCTCTACTTTCTATTTCTAAAAACAACTGCAAGAACAGATAAGGAATGATAATAGAAATAAGAAACTGAAAAAGAAAGAAAAGAGGACAAAAGAGTGGCAAATGTTATAAAAGAAAAGCATATTTGGAACAGACAATTCATTAAACAAGAAAATCAACGTTCTTATTCTCCTAATTCTTAATTACAGGAGATCTTAGCTGCTTCTGTTAATTTAATATATAAATGGGTATGTACATGGATTTCAAACAAGCTAAGGATTTTGCTACTTCAGACAATGTGGAAATATGAGATTAAGTATTTACCCTGAAGAGCTAGACAAATTGGACAATGAATCCATCAGAGAAGGCGGCTATTCCCCAGCTTGATTTATTTTACTTTGTTTCGCTTTGCTTTGCTTTGTTTTACTCTATTTGAAACTGGAATGGCAATGGATGCTTCCAAGTATTTTCTTAAATTGTCAGGAGCACTGGTGTTACACCTTTTTTTCAACTTTGAAAAAGAGCAATAAGAAATTTGATACTGGATAACCTGTGAAAAGATCAGTACAAGCCTGTTATATTCTTTGTTAATGCTTTTGTGTTCATCTCCTAGTCAGATCAAGGGTAAAGAACCAGCAACCTTGCAGCTGTATGTAGCTTTAAACCTTTGGATTGTCTGCAGCTTGATTTCACTCTCTGTGGTACTAAGCTGTGACTCAATGTGAGGCTCATCAAAGCTTCTTTCAGTATTTTTTGCTGTTTGCTTTTTTTTTTTTTTTTTTTGTGAGGTTTTAGGATTTTGAGGCTGTTGATTTTTGTTTTGTTTTGTTGCTTTTGCTGATGGATTGCTTTTTATGTTTTATTTTAAATTGTTTTGCCCATTTTGCACTTCAGGTATTCATTCTCCTCACATGGAAAAGGGTCTCCATGTGCGGCTGAACATGCTGAGATGTCTGGTCTTTTGTTTCATGCTGCCCTTGTTTTCCACCTGGCTTTAGGATTTCTCCCTCAAAAGTCTTTGATCAAGGATGAGATTAATTGATACGTAAATTTGTTGTGATGGCATGAAATTTGGACATGGTTATGCCTAAGCAGCTTCATTAGAGGTAAAATACAAAAAAAATAGTTTTATTTCTCTTTGGATTTGCTTCCTAATTCTAAGGAAGGACACTTCTTGTATCAGTACATCTTACATTCTGCCAATATGAGAAACATGTTTTTGAGAAAGGGAATGAAACTACTGCCATGTCTTCATGATTTTGGAGCAGATTTTTTGGTCCTTTTGGCATTCTAATAGTACACAAGAGTTTTGTTAGCTTCATTGGACCATGAACAAACTCTTGAACAAATGTTCCTACTGACAAATAGAGACCCAGAGAAGCATTTTTGGATGCTGAAATTATGCTGTATTGATTTACTGAATATTTCACAAACATTTATTTAGTTCTGTACACTCTTTACTTCCAAGGCAAGATAGGTGATTTAGAAAGTACTCTACTATGTTTAATCTTCTGTAGGAAGGAAGAATGCAAGACACTAAAAATAAATTAGTAATGTATAGTCATATTTCAGCATCAGATCTGCTCTGCCTCGTAATAAATCAATAATGGGGAAGATTAAGGCAGCATATTGAAAAACTATGAAGACAGTGGTGACACTTGGCAAAATTAATCTGGGGAAAGAAAGCACAATACATGTTTGAAGAAATTAGTCCAAATACAAAAATATCTTATTTTCTGTAGTTTTCAAAGATCACTGAAATGTTTATAGATTATCTTATGCTAGTGTTAGATTTATAAAACATCTGTGCGTTTTTCCTTCACAACAAAGAATTGACTATGAAGTTTCCAAGTTTTTACATAATTTAAAGCATCTCTTCTTAGGTAGTGCTCTTATGCTATCTTATAACAGTTAATTGTGAAACTTTTCTGTTGCTTTTGTTTTTACCAAGTTCACAGTATGAAAAGGATATTAAGGATGCTAAGGGGGGCAACAAAGCTGTTAACAGGCATGTCTGCGAAGAAGGGCTAAAGACACTTGGATTGTCCTTTGTGGAGAAAGGGAGGCCAAGAGGCCACCTAACTGCTCTCTAAAATTTCTTATGAAGGAGAAGTAGAGTGAGGTGCAGATCTCTTTCAGCTGATAATTACAACAGGACATAGGGAATCCTAGCTTCTGTTTACAGCATGAAATGGTTAAAAGCACATTATCTTGTGTGTAGATGCTTTGAAAATGGATGTGAATTCCTGATTCAAACTGTCCAAATTACTCAGTCTGATAAGGACCTGATTGAATAAGGGGCACTACCAGATTTACAGAATTGAATTCTGCTCAGAATAACTTTCCTGATACTTTCCAATCTTAGGGAAAAAATATACTTCTTGTCAAATTGCCAGGTTTGGATGCCTGCACTCTCATCTTTTGGTGGATATGTCATATGAGTATTAGTTACTTTCCTGATTAAACCTTAATGATTCAGATGATTAAGGCCAAATACAATGTATATATGTTATTAGAAAAATCATTTTTATTGGTTCTGTTTTTTTCATTCCTATGCTTTTAAAATAAATATATGTACATTTATAGTGTGCAGTGTTGAAAAACTTGTAGTAGCTATGCTTTCAAGTCTGCTATAGTATGCTGTAGTTTTGCTGCCATTTACTTTGCAAGAGTGTACTCTCTATAATACTGCAAGCTTGTTAAGTACTTTGATAGATGATGCTTTCCACCATCTCGTAAGAGGCTAAGCATCTGACCAGCTGGCCATTGTTCTAAACACGTCGTCAACACAGAGTCTCTTGTGATGTGCATGTTCAGTTAAAAAATTGTACAAATGCTGCATTCTGATTTAATAACAGAAGAATTTTGTTCATATGTACTCTGTTCCCTGAGGAAGCAAAGAATGCTATGATTAATAACCTCAAACATCTATATTTACTTCCTCTGAGTATTTTGATTGCTTTGCACGTAGTAAGTTCTACAATATTTTTCTAACACACTTCAGGTTATGCATATTTTGCTATCTAAATTCTTCCTGTCGTATTGCTTATATGTCGCTACAGGAATCCCCTAACATTATGAATCACTTAAACCACCTGCATTAGAATCCACACAGGAGATGAATATGACCACACTATACACTGGCATGCATTACTTTAATCTCACTACATGCCCATGCCAACAGCAGTGACATTAAAACAAATATTTTCTGATCCAAGAACACAGAGATCCCAAGCACACCTCTGTTGTTACCCCTTTTTTGGTACCAGGATGGCTGACGTTCTACAACTGTAGACAAAACAATCTGCACTCAGAAATTATTTTCTAGGTAAACCCAGATCTGCTCACATACAGCCTTTACAAAGGGTTGGGTAAATTTCACTGCAAATAGTAATAGGCCTGGCTACATTCATCATCCTTGGTAATCAGGCTTAATATTTAGTTACTCAATATGTGTTTTTTTTTTTTTCGCTTTGATGTTCAGAAATCAAAACTTTGTTCAAGGTTTAGAAATATTTCTTTTTAATTTATATTTTTATTTTTTAATGAATATTTTGATAACATGGATATTTTTGTTTAGTTCTCTTACTGTCAGAAGAACATACAATTTTACTGTAAAGAAAATAGATAAAATGGAATAGGATAAATTATCTGCCTTGCTGTTCATAAAAACAGCATGAAGAGGAGAGGTGTCAGGGGATGTTCTGAAGGTCTCTGAGCTGTTGCTAAGTGAACTCCAAGTTTTTTTTTTTCCTGAAAGGAGAAGGAATGTCTCTCAGGCTCTGTGGCTAGTTTGTTTGCTCAGTCGTAGTGAAGAAGTGAACTCCAGAGCAAGCAGGCTTATATGAGTCCTCTCGACTAGTGCTGAGTCTGATTCAGAATTGGGCATACTGCAGATGCCAGATACTGACATTTCGAATTCCCATCAACAAGGCCAATCTTAATTTTCTGTCCATGAAAAGTTATTCATTATTGTTGATAATTAGAGCTGATTGGAAAACTTGAAAGAGGCATTATTTTCTTCTGGTTTAATTTTGTGTTACTTTTTGTGCACCCAAGCATTTTCATGTTTAAAATTCCTATCAAGCTCTATTTTTCCTTCTGTGCTTTTTTTTTTTTTTTTTTTTTTTTTTTTAAAGTTAATTTGGATGTTCTTATAACTTCAATTTCAAGCATCCATTTGTATTTTTGATTAACATATGTATATTTTTTTCATCAGCGTTGCTCCTGTTGAAAGAGGCTGGGCTTCCTGAAACAATTACTGTAAAATGCAAAGTGGTTGCTGTGTTTATTTGACCATAGCTTAAGTTTATCTTAATGAGGTAAATTCTGTTTTGAGCTAATTGGATGAGAAAGGGTTTAGATATTTGCACAAGGATGGGATTAGTCACCAGATACTGACAGCCAGGCTCATACTTGCTGAACATAGCCTGCAGTGTGCTAACAGGAGTGTTACCTTTAGGGCCTGAAAACATGCCCAACTTTTGCACATACCTGGCATTAATTTTCTCCTCTTTTGGATGAACTGTCAAAGGTCCCAAACCGTCTGGTATTTGCTTCTCTAAAGACTAAATCAATAAAACAATAAAAGAAAGAGAATAGATATGGCTCCATAATATCAGCAGAGAGGGTGTAAATTTGCAAGAGAAAGAGACTCCTGGTAATATTAGAGGGATCTCAAGTCACTTATTTACTAGGCCAAATGAGTTGGCCTCTCTGCAGAGAGGCAACTTCTTCATAGCTGCATTTTCTCAAAGCAGCATGCACCATGCAGAAGGACAACTCAAAGCTTGCTGATGTTGCTTAAGGGAAATCAAGGAACGATACATTAAATGTTTTGCAAGTAACACAATACAATTTTCATTCTGCACAGATGGTTTTATGTTCCTTTAGAAATACCCCTGAAATTACCATGTGCAGATACTCAGAAGAAACACAGTGGCCACTACATCCATGTCTACCAGTTTCAATTTATGAATTTGCCTGATGACTTTTCAACTCTTAAAACATTTCGCAGTTGAAGACACTGTGAGTGTAATGAATTTAATGGTGTTCTGTAAATTCAAGTGTTATTTTTTTATATGCTGTTACATGAGCATTTCATTCTTGAAATTAAATGATGTACTTAAAATTGCCTCAGTAACTGTAGTAATTACTCTCAAGTGCAGTTATATAGCACATGTAGTGATATTTCTCTTTTTACCTCATTGTTAGAAAGATTATAGTGTTTCTGATTGTGTTTCTATAGAAAGTTTCTATAGTGTTCTTCTATGGCTGGTCTTCACCATGTTCACCTAGGTACATAAACATGACATTACTACTGAAAAGAAACCTACGATTCATAAACTATGCAGTGAGGCATTTGAGCAACCACATTTCCTAAAACTTAAGAGTATGAGCCCAGGGTTTCTTCACTTGTAAATACAGGCATTAATTATAAGGCCTTGATGAATGTAAGCTTCCTTTTTTTCAGATATGTTTGCTCTAAAATTCTAGATTGCTAACCTCCAACTAGCTAGTGAAATCACATTGTTTGGGAGCAAGTAAATGTTTCTCTGAGCTTATTAGTATTTCCCATATTCTACATATGAGATTATACATGTGCAGATCATTTTACACAACCACGTGTATAAAATACGGTTTCCCTGTAATATTAGATAGAGGGAGTGAGGTACCTCCAGAAGCAATACTTCTATTCTAATGCATCTGCGATAAACAGTGTGGACAGTTCCTTCTGCTGCATGGACAAATTTTATCAGAAGTCTATGTAACTAACTTATGCATGCTGTATAGCATGTGTAGAATTATAGTCCAAAAAGAAATAGAAGAGATAAATGAAATCTTTGTGTTGATGTTTACCACGAAGATGGAAACAACAAAGACTTTCACTAAGAAAATCTTGTGATTGGAGAAGATTGCAGAAATCTTGTGGATTTCTTTGTGGAGGACATGGTGGAGAATGTTGAAAATAAGAAGACTTTAGAAGATGTCATGAAACAAATTGACAAAAAATAGCAGACCTCAAGAATGAGGGAGTTTTCAGTAAAGACTTCTTATATCACTCATAAGTGAGTACTAAAGTACTTAACCTCTTGCCAATTCCTTTGGACTGAGGAGCAGAGGGAAGCAAGTATGCCTGTTTGTGTAACAGGCCCTTGGAATCAATAGCACATAGGAAAAGTACATCTCAAATAAAGGAACAGTTGTGCTTATAGGACAAAAACACAATGGTACTAACTTCACAAATAGAAACATGGACCTTGACTTGCTGACCAGCACAGCTGAAGAGTAAGATTGGGATTGATAGTTTTATGAATGCTCCAGATAAATGAACAGGAATCATCCAAAAATAAATAGATATGTAGGTTTTCCTAATAAGAAAATGCAATTTTGAAAATTCTACTCTTCTACATTGAATACTGTGTGCAACTCTGGTCTCCCTTTCCCAAAAAGGGCAGAGTAGAATAGGAAAAGGTAAGGAGATAGGCATTAAGAATAACCCAAGGTTGTTTTGTTCATTGTTATATTTTCATTTTCTAGTGTTCTCATAGTATCTACAAGAGGATAATATATCATATAGGACTACCTCAGAGACTGAAAATTAGTTTATAACTAGAGTTGTGACACATTAATTCTATGACAGGAATCCTTCTTCCAATGTCAGCTAGATGAAACTGACAATAAATAACTTCCTGCAGTAGCTCAATGGAAGCAGTCTCAATTTCAGTATTGTGCATCAATTTTTCTTTATTCTAAACAACACTCTTGCTCAATCAGGATGCTTATTCTCTTTTCTTCATAAAAAGGGATATATTAATGTTGTTTTTTTTTTTTTTAATTCTATCTGTGAGTTGAGCATCCTTATGATTCTCACATGTTTCAGCTATAAGGCCATAAAGATTCATTTTATTAATACAGCCATAAGGATTCATTTTATTAGTTGGACTGACTAGAAGGTTGTCCTCTAAGATTGTGAACTTTTAAATGTCTGTGCTTGCATGACTCAGTTATAGAAAGAGATATCTCGAGGGAAGAGGAAAGCTTTTAATAAGTCTGTTTTTCATTTTGACTGTAAATATGCTGTGAAGAGAAAAAGCTTCTAAACACCACTTTATTGTCTACAGCAACACATTGTTAGCAGAACACCTCCGGGGGAGAGTAGTTGTGATTTTCTACTTAATAGAAGCACCAGCAGGCAGAATTCTCATTCTCTCTTTTTTTTTTTCGTTTTGTTTTATCTAGTGTTTTCATCAGGCATAGGAAATGTAATAGGCAATTACAAACAAACATGGCTTTAATTGTTTGTTTTAAATTTTGAAATAGAAGTAAAAGATATTCATTAATTCCTTTTCTTTCAGATGTTCTACAAGAAATTTACTCATTTTTCATTGTTGTTTTGTCTCTAATATTTTTGTCCCCAAACACATTAAAAGTTAAATAAATGTGTGTTCTCTAGATAAAACTGTTTAGTGAAGTTTGTAAAAATTTTTTTGAACTCTGACTTGTATTTGCATAATAAAAAGCCCCATAAAATTGTAATGAGTTGATACGTTTCTATGCAATGAATACTGTCTGTACATTTGTTTTGCCTAAAGCCAATTCCAAGCGCAAAAAAGAAATAACAAGAGCAATGAAGAGCCTGAAACATGTTTGCTACAGAAATACCATAATCTGCATGGAAGAGTTTCATTTAGGTTTATTCAGTGGTTTCTGTTCAGTGATTTGTTCTATAAAAGTTAAGAAACAGTTCGAAATTAGAAAAGCCTTGATCTTATTTTTCATTTCTAGTCCAAATGCGGCATGAGGGAAAATACTGCTTACTAGTTCTAATATTCAAAAAATGCGTGGACAAAAATGAATTTGAATTTTAAAAATATATAGATAATACTCATTTTGCATTTAAAATTACCAGAAAATTACAAATTACTTAATAGTAGAAGTTTACTACTAGAGATGTTATACTAATAGAGAAGTTTTACTACTTCCCTTAAAGAGTGGTCAGGCACTGGAATGGGGTGCCGAGGGAGGTGGTGAAGTCACCAATTCTGGAGGTGTTCAAGGAACATCTGGACATTGTGTTGAGGGATCTGGTTTAGTGAGAACTACTAGTGATAGGTGGATGGTTGGACCAGATGATCTTGTAGGTCTTTTTCAACCTTTCTGTGATTCTGTTTTGGTAGATGTCATATTTTTATAATGTCTCTAGTGAAGTTAAATATTTAGATTAAATTATATAAGTGAGAACCAGTCCACCTAGCATTAGGCGATGAATTGTAAGTGTAAAGTTTGCCTTCCTAGTCAGTTGTAAAAACAAATAGTACTGTTTTAACAACAGATAGAAATCATCTCATCATGTGAAGGAAGAATCACTCACTGACGTTTCCTCCAATCTCCACTGACTATAAACAGATCCTGACTGACTAAAGGGCTTACATTTTACATGGATGAAGTTAGATTACTGTAAGGGAACTGTTGAGTCGTGGCCTGAACCACTGATTGATCACCTGAGGCAAGGACTGGGTCAGCCATGGGGGAGCAGGTGAAGGCAATTCAGCTGTGTGATCTGAAGGGTGGAGCCTGGCTGCACTTCTAGACCCCATTTAAGGGCTGAATACCACTGAGAAAGGATGTCTTTTTTGAGATCTTTCCTTTATGGAGTCTTTCTTTTAAGCCCAGATCTCTAGATATGGGTGAGCGTTCCTTCTTTGTTTATTTCTTTTCCTATTTTCACCATGATAACCTTTCCAGCTGTAGCACCAACTATAACAGTTACTCTCAAACTATAATAGTTTAGGTGGTGTGTTTTTTTGTTTGTTTGTTTGTTTGTTTTTAGTTATCTAGAAAGGAGATACAGTTTTCTGTTCAGATGTATAGAATACTATTTAACCATTAGGTAACCAGTAAGTAAGAAATATTTCATTCAATATTTTCTTATTTAAGTAATTGTGAACACTAACAGTTTGAATAAATGTGTATTAAGTGGCACTGTTAAATTGGTTACTGTTTTATGGATATATATTCTTTTAAATATAATGTGGTTGCAAGAAAAGGTGAAAAATTATACCAGTTAGAGGGATTCAACTTTCAGAAAAACAAACGTAAATATGAAAAAAAAATTAAACTGAAAGATTTAATAACCTTTTCTGTTTACTGATTTACCTTTGGATTGGATTTGGTGATTCCAATCATCTTGATTTAGATCTGCACACCCTGACATACTGTGAGTTGTTCCATTAACTTTAATGAGTCTATTTCACATGCAGAGCTAAACACCTGTGGCAGTGTTTGCAGGAACTTGCACTGGAGCGCAATGTTTCTGTTTTAGTTATTACTTAAGCTCGTTTTTAGTATTAATTTAAAGTACTAATACACATATTAGCCCCTTCATCTACAAGTTATATGTCAGAAGTAGGGTTGCTGAGGAGGTTTTTCTGTAAGCAGCTGAAGTGAGTTGCAAGATTCTGATCTATTCCTTCAGCAACTGGTCTATAAACTAGACAGAAAGCAAGGACAGATAAGAGTAAATAAGCAAAACACCTGTGCTTTTGTAAACCAGTTGTTTCTTCTAAGCCTGTTAACACGGATAAGTATGAAGATACTATTTAAATGTGTTCACTTTCTAGTGTAAAACTAGGTAAGATCGAGTAAAATGACTGTGTTCAACTTTACAGAATATCTTATTGTAATCTCAAGTTAAAAAGAAAAGTTTAAAAAGTCACATACGTATTTGCCAGGATTTATAAAATTGACTGTCTGAGCCACGTTCAGGACAGTGTTTAATCTAGCATAAACTCGTTCTATTATAAATGCAAAACAATGCCACATAATTTAAGTTGCATATCACTAGGACTAAACACACAGTAATAGATGTCTCAAGGTAGCTCTTCCTTTTCCATCTGAATATTCATTCTTGCTGAAATTGAAAAAGGGATTTTAACATCTATCATTTTTTGTACCTAAAGTGCAAGTGACAAATGGCAGTGAAAATCCAAGTTCAAGCTAGGACTAGAAGCCAAATCAATTGACAGGCTGTATGTATGGTGTTTCTGATTCAAACAAATTCAGTAATGTTGTGCGTTTTATTAGATTTTCTGTTGTATTTCAAAGGTCAAAGGAAAACATTGATAACAGATAACAGAATTGCTTGTTTTGTTGTTATACACGCTAGAACTCCTTGCAAACCTGCTCAACTTATAATTCAAAATTCATCTTCTGAAAATGCCAGCTCTCTTAAGAAACATTCAACAAATACACTTATGTGAGGCTTTTTCATGAAATATCTAAGGGTAGACTTTTCATTCTGGCAGTGAACTGTCTACAATGCTAACATATTATTCCTCTGAAATAGGCACGTATTCAAGAATAGGGATGAACAGATCACTTTAGCAGAAGTCCAGACATCCAGCAGGCAAATGGAAGTGTCATAGTTTTCCTAAAGCCTCATATTTAAAAAGTAGGTCAGGTGGAGAAGTAGAACTCAGAAGAGAAGACATCTGTGGTTTAGCATAGATATAAAAAGTAAACAAAAAAGTGTCAGGTAAGGTATGGATAGGCAGACTACCATTACTAGGCAGAGAATGATTACTCGGTCTCTCAGCACGGCTGTTTCAGGAGAAAGAAGAAATACCTTTAACTCTTACGCTGATAGACAAATGTTTTTGTTACAGATGAACAGGATTTTACAAACTTACTGGTATCTTGTGGCATTTTGTTCTAAATTTGAGTTCTCAGAACTTTGAAGCAGACTCTTAGAGAAATGGGGGGGGGGAAGGGGGGAGAAGATATTATTCTGTTTTTCAAGGGGTTTTTTTTGTTTTTTTTTTTTTTTTTTCTTCAGTGATGCACCATGAACTACCATTCTGAAAGCAGCACTAACAGAAGTTGATCATGTTTCATTCTCAGCCCACCGTATGAATGAACGGGTTTCTCTCAACTCTTGGTTCAAAAAGCAGCAGCAGCTGATGAGAGAGTCAGTATTTTTGGCACTTGTTTGCTTTGTGCATGCCACAGGAAGCAGTTATTCCTCTGCCTGGCTGCAGCGAGCTCAGGTCATGCTCACTGCATTAGCTGTACTGCCGTGTTTATTTTTGCTTACTGACAGAACCTGAAGCATTGAAAAGAAAGGGGGGAGAGAAATGCTTCCCTTATTTCTTTTCTTATAACAACCCCAAGCGTTCATAAGGATAGCGGGATGTTTAGGCAGTGTATTGTAGAAGTATGGAAATTCCTTTAGTCTCCAGAGACGTGGAAGAAGGGCAGAACTTTTTTTCTGTAGGACTGCTGCATGTAAGGAGCAATAGTATGACACCTGCTAGCCAAGGTCCTATTTATGAGAAGTTATTGTTCACAATCATATCTACTTCGCAACCTCTTATACAGCATTAAAGAAGATAACAATTTCCATCTAGTTATCTCCAGTGGTTATAGTCTGAATGCTTTTATATATATAGATAGATAGGTAGATATATACACACACTCTTGACTTGTAAATTTATTCTGTGCATTTTTAGAATACAGATGTCATTTTATGTTACAGAAGACCTATTTTCACATTCTGTAATGTAGTAGACAAAAAGCCCTGTGCCAGTGGGAGGTGTACTGATTTCCTACTTGTAGTTAATTAGTTTATTCAGGAAATATCAAGTAAAGATGCTTCCATTCCCTTTCCAAATTCCTCCTATTTCAAAAATCAGAATGAAAACTTTTGACTTTAGGAACTGATCTGGATATAAAGATCCTCTCTTTCTCTACTTTTCTTTATGACAGAAATTTGGAAATTTGTAGAAATGATTTTGAATATCTGATATCTCAAGCGATTTGTGAAACTTTTTTCCTGGAAATGCTGTTACTTTCTTTATTAAGTTTTGTTTTTTTTTTATTTTAAAAAGTATTAATTTTAATGAAGTAGTCAATTTCTTTCACAATAGCAGAAAGAAACAAACTGAAGTAGTATCCCTTATAAACAGCTTTATTATTTATGACTACTTACGTGACCTGCATATTGAAGTAGTAATGGTATGATGTTTATGAGATTACCTTAGTTTTGATGATGTGGTTGGCAGCAAGATTCATTGGTGGTTCTGTTGTTTGTTTTGTTTGGTTTGTTTTTTTATGATTCTTTGTCACAAATGAAGGCTAATGTAATCTCTATAATTATCATTCTCCAATACCTTAGGCAGCAAAAGCTGCGCTCCGTGAATGAAGTTATTATTATTATTTTTTTTTTTTTAACAAATTCGGCAGATTTTAGTGCCATGTTTGCACCTGAAAAGGAGCCCAAATTCTTGGTGGGAGTTGCCATGTAGGTGTATGGAGAAGAACCTTTCACAGTTGGCATCCTTAGCTAATTTAACAGGTGCAAGTAGATATCAGCAACAAACGTTGATCAAGCTAGCTTTTTTCCTCAGTTCAGGGAATTTGACCCATTACTTATTTTTCTAGGCGAAGAGGTTATTTCAGTGTATTCTAAAATGTTTTCTAGAATTGCTACATGATCTGGTTCACCAACACATAGTACAAAATTGAAGTGTTGCTTATCTACATTTGATCAGAACACTTAAGTAGCATTTATACTATTTGTAAAGACACTTAATATTTCTTGTTTAAATATGCACTGTATAAATATTTTATCAACCATATGTTGCAAAGCTTCTCACTTCCTGTCTGCGTTTTCACTGCAAGGAAAAAAAATACTTGAATTTTAAGAGTATTTTATTCATGTACTATCACACAATTTTATGTGTCATCAGGTGAAAAAAAATAGGTGTTTTTAAGGGCATATTGATGATCACAGCTTTAATCTTTGATTACAGAGTGGCCCTTATTGGTAATGTTTTCAGGGATTTTTTTGTTTGTGTGTTTTATTTCACATTTCATTGCTAGTGATGTAGGAAAACAACTGTTTGATATTATGATAGATCTATCTTTTTAAAGTATTCTCTAAATAAATTACTTTTCTGTTTTCGCTAGTTCAGAGTAGATAAGACGCTGGAGATGGGAAGGGGAATTCAAAAATTGCTTAATCCAATACTATCTTTTTTGCAATTAAAGGTATTAATGAACTCATTGCCTTATTTTGTCTTTGCTGCTTCAGCAATTGTCACCATTTGCACCTGTGATGTTCTTTATCAGTAGCTTTTCTTACAGAACTGAGGATTCTAGCTAGACACACAAAAAAGGTAGATTTTGCTTTTTTGCGAAGGTGAAATAAGAAAAGAAGTGCCGCCTTTTTCCAATAGAAACACACAGTTCTATTTTCCAGAAATGTTTCCAATGTGGCTCACTGGAAGACCCTATGCCAAGAAGCATTTTTCTTCCCTAGTGAAGAAAATGAACGGGGGGGGGGAGGGGTGGAAGGAGGAGCTAGAGGAAAAAATAAGTGAGAAAAAGAAATAGGTCAGAAGGGGGGGGGGGGGGGGGGGGGGGGGGGTAAGGAAACATATTAGGCTGGGGAAAAAGGGAGGGATTTGGATGAGTAGAAAATATGGCAGATGTGCTGTGCAAAGAGGGTGAAGCAGCCATCTATCAATCCACCATGATCAAAGGCTCCACTGGAGAATGGAAAGTCCAAGTTACTGAGGGTTGTTGAATTCAAACCGTATCCACACAGAATCCTTCTGCGTATAGGGAAACGCTGGCTACTTTTAAGCATATAACTCTTTCCATGAATAAATCATATATCTATATACTTCATGTTCATCTGAATTTTAGTAATGGAGAATTGTAATACTTTTAATGATGTTTTCATTTTTTATTTTTAATTTTGTTCTTTAATTAAAACTATATCTTATGTAAATCAACTGATTTATGAATAATTTATTTTTAACTTATGAGTAATTTATATTTGTATGTAGTAATGCAACAATAGAATAGGCAGCATGGATACATAAACTGGCTTTCAGTGAATGAAGTGATAGGACTCTGAGGCCAACACTGTCAAGAATTTGAAATGTATGTTCCTAACCTAACTTGATATCAAAACTGGGAACCCTGCTTTGAACTGTTCCTCTATTCTTACAATTGATATGCTGTCATCTTTCCCAGCTGCATTCTCAGAACTTGTAGGAGATGGTATTTACCTTTGCTTTAAACAAGGTGTATTGAATAAATAGACAGCTTTTTGTTGCTGTTGTGTCTCTGCTATTTAGTATTACTCTACCTGTTTAATATTATTCAGTATGATCAATTGGAGTTGTAGATAAGGCTCTTAGGAAGAAAACAGGAAGACACAGAACAGTTTCAAAGACAACGTTGTCAGTAAAAGGGCCCATGAGAGCAGCAGGAATGCCAGTAACAGGGAAGTGTCAAATGGTCCAGTGGACCGACAAGATCGTAAAGTACAGGATTAAACAAGAGAAAGCTTAAAAGTACCTCCCAGCCCAAGAGAAAAGAGATCCAGCCAGTTTCTCTGAAAATTTGCTGAAAAACTGTGGTAGTTCATAATTCTTTGTTGCCAGGACTGCGGAGGCCTTTGCTGAAAGATGAATATTATCTTTAATGATGTTTTTATTAAAATTCAATTTACTAAAATAAAAAAGGATTTTTTCATAAATTACTTATATTTTTATGTAGCAAGTCAGCAGAAGAATAGTCAGAATCAATACATGGACCAACATTCAGTCAATGAAGTGACAACGAGATCCTCAATAGCATTCTTTATTTCAGTGGGAATTTAGAGATTTTAACATCTTATTTCTGAGGTTCTGTACCAAGCTGTGTAGCTCACTTGTTGAAATAATCCTCACTGAGAAAATAATATATAGTTCTGGTAAAATGTTTTCTGGTATCTCAAAAGAAATTTGGGTTCTAGAGAGGTTGTTTCTATGTTGCTTTTTACAAGTATCTGTGGGATCTTCATTTAAGAATAAGCTTTCTTAAGTCAAATGGAAAAGAATTTGTTCAGTAGATTTCGCCTAGGAGTGAGGTGATACAAGTGTGTGTCAGCTGAGATACGAGAGTCAAGGAATGTAAATAAAATCGTGACAGTAGGCACAAGAATGTTATGACTTACATTCAGATAAAATACAGCAGGACCATCTCTACAGCTGATCATCTCTAAAAAGACTTGGGCAGTATCTCTCTGATCTTTTCTCAAGAGGTGGGAATAAGAAGTTATTTACTAGAACTCATCACTTGAGAGCTCTCTTGATTTCAGCTGTTCACCATGTAAGGTGTAGAACAAGCCAATTCACAAATATTAATAATTTCCTTTGTCCCAAATGGTTTTTAGCTTAGTCTGATAGCTTATCCACAGTGTCCGTATAATCACTGAACTTTGTCTAGGAAATATAAGACAAGCCTGTCATTGTTGTTAGTTTCCTGTAGCAACCCTGCTAAACTAATGGTGCTGTTGAATTTTGAACAAATTGTTTTCTGTGCTTTGAATTAATTCCAGTCGTCCAGGGAATTTAATGCTTTGCTCTTTTAAATGCATTTAGCTATTCTTGTAGAAGGGATTATGTTGATAACTTGCTTTCTTGAAGAAGCAAGCAATAAAACAATGTGTGATGTCTTGGAGTTGGGTTATTTTTCTTTTTAGAGAAGCCAGACTTCTGACTTTCTGAAATCCAGGAAGCCAGAATTTGTCCAACATGAGGGCCTCTCACCATAGGCTGCTACTAACAGTTACTTATTTCATTTTATTTTTTAAAGCTTTTAATGTTTTGTTCATTTTTGATGGCCGTTCTGAAGGATATTTAATTCACTTCATACAGTTCAACTGTTTTTTTTTTTTTTTTTTGGATATGTGTGAAGGAGAATGAAAATTATTAATATATGTAGAATTAATTCTGATGAATTATTCAACATGTATGGAAAAATTGTATAATCTCTTTGGATAATCCTTCCATATTAAAGCCTTCAACTTTTTTGAGACTGAACAATTTTCACTGATAATTTGGAGGTGAATTAAAAACAAATCTGTTTCTAATTAGCCAGATGGATTATTCAAAGAACTAGGCTGTCTGCGGAGTGTTTGAATTTTAGTTTGTGATCTCAGATTAGAGTTTTATGTAGCTGGTTATCTGAATATCTGAAAAATTGCTAAATTTTTGAGTGAATATAATTGACAATTTGAGGAAAAGATGGCAATTGTATTCAAAGTCATTAAAAGACAAACATTCACCATGTGATGTTTTGACCCTTAAATAAATGTTAGGTTTTTTTTCCATCTGTTTGAGAAGAAAAATAGATACCAGATTATCAGTTTTCTCTAATCAGATAGGATGAGAGTTTCTTGAAAAATCTATCTTATGTTGCTTGTTCAACCTTTTATTTATTATCTGGAAATATGGCAGTGCCATCTCACTGGTATTAAAAGCTAAGTTTGGCTTTTGAGTAAACTCAGTACAGAAATCCAGTGCAATGTGTTAGACTCCAGCTTATGTTAATTTGATAATGCTCATGATGGGAATTTCTGAAGAGTCACAGAAATAAACATGCTCCTGTGGTGATGTTGTCATGAAGCGTGATATTTGAGGCCCTTGTAAGTAAGAATTAGATTACATTTTGCATAGAATTTGAAAGATTTTTTTTTTTCTGCAGTGCTGCATAAAGCTTTAGTCTTCCATCTTCTGGATGTAGTAACTGAAACTGGAATAAGCACTGAAGGAAAGGCAAAAGGAAATGGAGAGCTGTCAACATGGAGAAAACAGAAAGGTTTTGGCTTACTTAGCGTTCTAAAATGAAGGCTAAGCTGTTGATTCTTATGCTTGATTAGCAGGGTAAATAACAGAGGTGAAGACCTACTTAAGCTGAAGAATAGTATGGCATAAGAATAAGTTTATGCTGAATACATTTAGGCCGGAGTTTAGGATACATTTATGTGAAGCTTTTGGATAGCTTTCCATTCAGTTTGTAAGACCAAGATACCTAAACAGGTAAGGACTTCTTCTCACCTCTGTTGCTTCAGTTTTCTACACTGAACACCACTTTCTCATGGCACGTAGTGGGAATTGCTAAGATATGCAGGCTTTTATCCCACATTCTGGTCATAAAGTGAAAGAGAAATGCAGCAGTCTGTCTGTGTTCGTCCAACTAATGTCTGCAGAAAGGTTTTAGATACTCCAGTGATTAAGATCATGTTTTCAAAGATGAAAGTGTCAGAGATGCAAACAAGCATACTGTGGTGTTGGGTTGTATTTTTTTCTCAGAAGCACTTTGTTAAGCTTTCATTTCAATCAGCTGGAATTGAACACTGAAAATCCAGCCATTGATCTGCCTCATTTGATATGTAGCAAACTGCACATTTCTCCTTAAGGCCCTTGAAGGCAAACAATAAAATCTATTTGCTATCATATTTTATAAAGAATCAACACCATGAGAATAGAAATTCTAAACTTCTGAATGTTTGAGGTTTTTTAAATGATGTTTGCATATATTTTAGCCTGATATTGCCTATTGATGTACTACTAGTCTCAAGGTGTTTAGAGCAACTCGTATTGTGAAGAAAAGGCAACGCTTCTGTTCATACCAGTTGTAATCTGTTATGAATGTGTAGTTTTGTGTTTCTTTGGGTCACAACATAGTATGAAGCAGAAAATACTAAAAATATGCACTGCTAGGTCCAGAAGATTCTTTGTCAATGGTCTTAGATGCAGCATTAGCTCTAAGATGTGCCCTAGCACTTCTAGAAGGCAATATTGAGAAATGTGATGCATTGAGTGTGGTTACAATTAAATTCTATGTTGGCTTAACTGCTTTTTTACGGGATCGTGAACTTGCTTAAAGAAAACTCTAAGTAGAGCAAATTGTTTGTATGCACAGTGTTTCAGACTGTTACAAATAAAACTGTCATTCTTGCTTTCTGTATATTTTGGACATATATTTTGTAGTAATCCACAGCTCAGAATGTGCTTATGAATTATTTTTCCAAAAAAGCAGGTTAAAACAAACGGATATGTTTGTAGGAAAAAATCCAGATGCTAGTCTATTGCAGTAATCACCGTTATGACAAATATTTTGTAATGCGCACAGTTTTATGGAGAATGATGGTTCCTGATGTCCAAAATGAAGTAAAGCAGCTGACAGAAGCCTCAACTCATCCTACTCTCAAAGATATCTGCATATCTAACTGCAGTGGCATCTACATGTCTTCTGGGAGTACACAAGGTTAGGCTTAAAGAGACAGTAAGTGCTTTTTTTTAAAAAAAGAGTAATTTGAGTAGTACTAGGGATACATAAATCTCATTAAATTTACTCAGGGAGAAGGGGAGTAAAAAGTTAACTATTCTTTAAAACATGAATAATTCTCCCTAAATCTATCCAGTGACAGCATAAGCCAAGGTGGTAGTGTCTCATCAACTGTTAATTGGTTTTTTTATTAAGTGCACAGTGGACATCATTGTGATTTTTTTTTTTTTTTTTTTTCCATTGGACTTGTCATATCTCTCAGTATAACTGATACTTATTTTTATCCTTTGTAGCGCACACCATTAAATTGCCAATTGAATTATGTTTAAACTTAGTATCTGAGATCTCAAAGTCAAGTTATTTTGGTAGGGGAATATCAAGAATCTTACTTTTTTTAAAATGGATTACTGTCAAACTCAAAATGCCACCCCTACTGTAATTTGAAGAAAATCTCTGAAAGTGGTCAAAAAAGTATCAAAAGATGTGAGGTGGGGTTCACAGAACCTTGAAATAGTTGGCAGGAACCTCTGAAAGGCATCTGGTCCCAACCTTTGCCAAAGCAGGGCCACCTAGAGCTGGTTGCCAAGGACCTTATACAGATGTTTTTGGAAGATCTCCAAGGAGGGAGAGACAAACTCTCTGGGCAGTCTGTGTGTGTCTTCTATCACCTGTACCTGGAGTTTTTCCTGATGTTTAAACAGAACCTCTTTCAGTTTGTGTTCATCTTTTGTTCTTGTGTTGGGCTCTACTGAAAAGAGCTTGGCTCCATCATCTTTGCACCCTCCCTTCAATGATAAGATCCCTCTTCTCCCAGCTGAACAATCTCTGCTCTCAGCCTCTCCTCAGTCCCTTGATCATCTTGGTGGCCCCACATGGAACTCTTTCCAGAATGTCCAGATCTCTCTTATCCTGGGGCCCAGAGCTGGACACCAGGTGCAGCCTCACTGAAGCTGAATAGAGGGGAAGGATCACATCTCTACAACTGCTGGTGATACTTTGCCTAATGAGCTACAGACACTATCTTAGTGGAAAGGGCTTTTTCTGCAGGACTGTTTTCCATCTGGGTTCCCCACAGCATGTACTAATACCTGGTATTCCTTCTCAGGTGCAGGATTGTATGCTTCTTGTTGAACATCACTACTATCAACCCAAAAGAGGTTCCCTCTTGTTCCGTCATTTCTGGTTTGAGTTTTTCTTAAATGGAATAAAATGAAATCAGGCAGGTTATTTAATTTCCTTTAATGTGAAATTCTGTGAATATATTCAACAAAGGGGTGGACAAATATCAGAGCTCAAAAAAATGTGATTATTGAAACTTTGGTACATCTGCAGGCTGTTGTTTAAACAGTTCTTCAAACCTGACTCAAAACATACGCTACTTGAAAGTGTTATTTTGCTATTAAAAAAAAGTCTCCGAAGTTATCTCCCCTTCAGCTCAGTAGAATATCTTTGACACAAAAAGGATTACATTTCTTTTCCAGACTGCTACAAAGCAATGACAAACTAGTCATCAAGTGTCTGTCCATTTTCATCCTTCCAAACACGTTTAGAAGGTGACACCTTGGGATAGTCAGGTAGTTAATATAGTCACTTCATTAGCTTAGAACAACACATGGAAGAAAAAAATCAGGTCTTAGTAAAGTAATTGAAAACCCTCATTAACTTAGATGAAAGCAGTGCTTGGCATTTCTGAGTAAATTGTCAATGGAGCAGCAGCTGCAAATCTGAATCTGTGTCTGCAGATTGCACACAGATTTGATTTTTATCTTGTAATTAGAAGAATCCCTGTAAACTCCAAGGCGAAAGATATATCTACCATGTTGTTCCAACTGCAGAAAGGCATTGGCCCTGGGTGGCCCTTCACATTACTCAGGTAATGTTCTGGTTAACTGGAGGAGGGGGAAAAAAAAAAAAAAAAAAAGGCAGAACTCTTCACCTCTGATCTTAAAGAGCAGCATTGTGTAGAAAGTTCTTCACACTAAATGAAATAATTTTTTTATGTAATAATCTTATAACCTGTTACCTTTCTCTCTTTATGCTTATTATACTCCAGTTAATCACCTCAAGAAAACACCCCACCATCAAAAGAAAGGCCTCTTCAAACAACTATCTTTCACCCACCACAGTTAGCAGCTATTTTGAGGATTTAAATGAGGCTTTGTCCTCAGTGGTATGCCTGTTACTGCCAATAATAAAATCAGTTCTGACCACACAGAAAGTAAAACAAAGTCCTTAAGTCTTCCCAAATGCTGGGCTCTTGTAGCAGCTACACGTTACTTTATCTGTTTTATTATGTTCTATAATTGACAACAGATAAGCTTTAAGGCATTTGATACTACATGGTGCAATTAGTTATACGTGTGCTTCCAAGTATTTTTCCTTCATGTGCAGCCTTGGGTAGTGCACGCTATAGTGTTTGTTTTCTGTTTCATTAGACTTGGCAGAAACATTGGTACTTTGAGAGAAAGTGATACAAACCATACTAGAGCCTGCTCTTGACACTGGTCTCTTAACAGAGCCTGTTTTAGAAGCAGAATTGCTCCTGGAGAATGGTCTCCAGCTACTGAGATGAATGAAGAAACTACACTGCCTGCCTTTGGTTTCAGTCAGGTACACACAGAATACATTAATGGAGTAGAAGCTGTTCACAGCAGTTAATCTGGCAAATTAGTACCTAGGCTAGAGTAGTCTAGGTGTAAAATTCCTCTATAGGAAGCTTTATTAGAGTTGTTGTTGTGTTCAAATGGGCGTTGTATTCTTTCCTGTGAACTATTGATGCATAGTAATGAATACATCCTGTGGTTCTCAGAGCTGGGTTTAGCTGCATTATGTAAATTATTTCCTGTTATACAACAGAAGAGATATTCCACTCTTCCTGTATCCTAGTAGATGTGAATTTAGATCATCAGTGCAGCCAAGCCATTTCCTTCCAGTCTGTAGCCTGTCCTTGTACTGGTAAAGTGAATGTCAGTGTGGAATGCTATTTTGGTAAATGCTGCCCATGCTTCCTCATGCTTGATAGTATGAGTTGTCCACTGAAAAGCTGTAATCATAGATCTACAGGTTAGTATATGATGGAGGAAGTGTGAACTTTAAATCTGAAAGAAAAAAAAGCCTTTTGGACACCAGCAATTCTGCTACCATTTCTGGGAATGCAGCATGCGAGACTATGAAACGCTTAAGAGAAAATGTCTATTTGGTTACCATGGCATGGTCCAGAAGATTTGAAAATAGGTTGTATGCCTATATCTTTGATGTGAAGAAGGCTCTACTGAGAATGTGACTGTGACATGGAGCACAGCCTTGGTGTACTGTAGGAGTTTATATTTGATATTCAGTACTAAATATTTTAATTTGGGGATTTTATTAAACCCTTTGGCTTGAAACTTCTTTATTGGCTCTCAAGCACATCTCTTCTGAGGGGCTGAAAAGCACTCTAGTCAAAGTCAAAATGACAGGCAAGTCAGAGCCTCACTGCTTGCCATGCAGTGCCCTTGTACATGATCCTGCCCTCACACTGTAGCTACAGACAGCTGATGGCAGAACAGGGCTCAGGGGGGTGTCCTGCCTGGCTCTCCCTGAACCATGGTTGTACCAGGGCTGCAAGGACTGCTATCAGCAAGAGAAGCCAGTCTAGCGGGCAGTGTTCTGAGCAATGCAAGCATCTGCAGTGCTGTGTCCCACTGCCTCCTGGCTGCTGGGTGTAAACAGCTGTCCACAGACCACAGTATGCTTGGCGGTCCTTTACCTTTATCACCCAGGCCACCTCAGGGCAGTCTGTTATTAACTTGCCTGTGTGTTAAGCATGGTTTAGTGTTTCAGCCTCTGGTGCTTTTTACTTGCAAAGTCCTTGAACTTCCACAGACCTTCTCACTTTTAATGCTTTTGGAGAGATACTTTTATTCTGCAAATACGACGTTTTCTGTAATGAGGAAGCAGGAGGGAAATGTCTTTTCTTCAAATCGCTTAAAAAGAAACTGAATTTTACCCTCCTCATGAATTCCATAACTTTCTGTAAGTTTGTTCCTCTTTCTTCTAAACCTTTTAGTCAGTAAGAATGTACAATGATTTATATCAAAGAAAAAGTAATATAGTAAAAATGAGATAGTAGGTACTTTGATATATAGCCTGAAGAAGTCAGGGTCCTCTATTACTTGTGATTGAGGCAGCAGTAGAAAATAGGAGCTTGCTGGGAGACCCTGGAGTAAAAACTGCAGGAGGGGGTCATCTGTCTATGCCATGATGTTCTTCATCTTGTGGTGTGTGTTTACCAGGTTAAAGCAGAAAGGGCTATCAAGCTGCAAAGAGAAACTGGAAATCCTCCTCTGCCTAGAAACTTAGTTGCATATTTAAAGTTTTTTTCCTTTATCAGATGATCTCTTGCATCATCACCCACCCAGCTAAAATTAAGGCCAGGATAAACAGGATGTTGAAATAAAATGTTGCAGCATACATAGGAGCATTACAAATGTCTGTGCAAACCACACAACTCTGTCTTCCAGCAGCTGGATGTAGAAATTTTAGAGCCAAGAGTGTTCTGGACTGCCTCAGTGCAGTCCAGAGATATTAATGCATAAAATCTCTAAAAGTTCTGTGAATGCTCTCGGGTTGGTATTGGGGCACATTGTTCTTAATTCGTCCTTTGTGCACGAACAAAAGAGGCAGGAATCTCACTTGCAAGGCTGCATTCTTGTTTTGAGAGCAAAGCATAGGTTGGCAGTTCTGGTTTTTTTTTTTATTGTTGGTGAGTCATTGGCTTTCCTAGAGTGGGGGGGGGGGGAACCACGTAATTTTATCTTGTAGAGACATTTTTTAAGAAGTAGGAAAACACTGTAATGTGTTTGTTATCAACAGTTAGCTATAGAGAATATCACAATGCATATTCACTTTTCAGTCAGTTGCATTTAGAAATTTGAGTTTACAGCATCTGGCAAAGAATTGTGCATAGTTGTTGATATCACTGCCATTTACCTGCAGGACTGAGCTACACAGTCTGAATTGGTTTGCTGTCACCTTGAGGTAAAACTGTGCAACATCTGTGTCCCGAAACAATAAAAAAGACCTGAATTATAAAACCTGAATAATATTTTATGACCTCCTCTTTAGCTCTATAGTTACTGTAAGCATTTTATTGGAAAGGAACGGCATATTACCTGGAGTACTAAGGAAGTTGTCAAAGGTTCATAAGAACTTTGTCTTCAGGTTGTATATACTTTTTAGTGAAGTTTGGCTCCTTTTTCTTATTTTTCATCTTTATCTAATCTATAGATATTCTACTTTTGGGCAAGTTTGTCTCTGTTTTGACACCATCTGCATTGTTATTGTTTTATCTGTTTACATTACAGTACATATGAGCAAATGTAAAGCTGATTAATTTCCAAAGATTAGCAATGTATTTTTATTATGTAGACTTGAGATTGTCATGGGGTGTTGAAGGTTATGCACTTCATGCTTTGCCTGTCTGCATTTCCATAAGCTGAAGCACTAGCCTAATTGGAAAGCGTGAAAATGACAGGGTGTCAAATGAATGCTTCCCTAGTATTATCCAAAATCAGTTTGTTCTTTTCCTTTTTTATGAGAATGAATGAGAATGAGAACTAAATATTGTGTCATAATTAGTCTCAATGAATGTCCAAGAATCTTCATCTTCATTGCAGTAGACTCATATGTGTGCTACCACTGGATAAAATTCATACTGTGTGTAAGAAAATGGAAATACCATGAATTTTGATACTCTCAATGTCTTTCATCTGTATTCTTCAATGCATTTAATGTCTCTTAATGGTCTCACCAAGCCAACAGGCATCTGTATCAGTCAACTGTTATTCAGCTCAAAATTAGACATGGAAAACACCTAGCAACTTGGCTGTCTTCATGGAGTGAATGATTGAGAACAGATAGAAAATGAGTTTAAAGTAATTTTAGGATTATATGCAGCTATTAGAACAACAATTTCCTTGCAAAATTAGAAATGATAACAAAGTGCTTTGTGAAGTTCATGCAGTTCTTTCTGTCTTTGCTTTTAAAATATCAAAATCTCTATATTATATTCCTAGTGGCCTGGCTGCATTTTGAATACTTTTGAGCTTTAAGACTGCAATAGTAGCTGTCATGTTAAAGCTCCTCTTCTACTTCTGGAAACCTAAAGAGTAAATCTTAGCTGATACTCTGCATGTACTGAATTTCTCTCTGCTGTGCCAAACCTTTGTTTCTACTTCTGCATTTTACAACACTGAAGTCAATTTATAAAAATAATTATACTTTTTGATACTTGTAGAGTTCACTGAAGTCAAAATGAAGATAAATAACATAACTACTGGTAAAGCTTGCTTAACTTGGTGAAGAGGTTTTGCATCCTGGAGAATGCTGTTTGAAACACTTTCTAAAACATAGCTGAGCAACTAGATATTAACCTGAAATATTTTCCCATGCATTCTTGAGCTAATTTAACAGCCAATCTATTTTCACTGATCTAGATAAATTGTTTTACCAAAGTAGGTAGAAAACATTTTAAAATATAGAAAATATGATTTTGTATAAATTCATCTAACAGACACGAATGATGATTAAGCTCCACATTCTCAGTATATATATAAGAAAATCTATCCAAGCCTCTACATTTCACAAAGAAAAAACATATATGAAAGCAGCTCAAAATAAGTAAAGATTTATAAACAGTTTCTTTTGTTGTTCTATTATGTAATTCAATATGTTTGTAATTTCTTTGTATCTAATCAAAATCTAAAATACTTATTTCTTATGTTTATTATTTTGTCTAATCATATCCTTTCCATTTACCATTAGTACATGCATGACTGTCCTTATACTCACTTCTCCTTTGAAAAGCAGAAGTCAGCTGCTTGGTTTATGTGTATTATTTTAAGTGATTAATTCATTGAAATATAAAGATTAAAGGAATATTACTAGGTTATTGCACAGTAAAATGTTCACTAGGGATAGTTTATACATTAAAGGAATTAGCCCTGCAGCTCTGTTTGAACCTTTACTTTTTTTGAAGAGCACCAACAAAGCTGTTCTGTAAAAGCTTTCTATGTCAGTCCCTGGTCTTGTCCTCCAGGCCTCTGTGGTGCAGATACAATAAATCTCACTCTGAATTAGGAAAATAAACTTAGTGACTACATTAATCATTAACTTTTCCATATTGTATTATAATGTACTGTTTTTAAGGTGGTGACCCTACTATTCTTCATTTCCAGAGTTTACAGTTAAATAATTTGTTTTTAAGTTACACATCTATCAGTCTCTGTACAGCTGTGTTTTAAATTTTAACATACTTTTTAAAACTAATATGTATATTTCTATCTCACATTACTAGGCCAATGAAAATAAGTCATCCATACTTCTGTTACTGCCTTTTTCATTATTTGTGTTTTTCTAACCCAGAGAGATTTCAAAGCAGAAATGAACCCAGAGCAGAGGTGCAAATCATGTAAATCCTAACTTCGAATACATATAAATATATATATTTTACATCTGCATTAATAGTTTGTCCTTCTGAACTCTGAGAAAGTTTTGAAAAGAGCTTCCTCCTTTGTCTTGACATGTGGCATTACCTGAGTGACTTTCTAAATGTGGTCAGTCAGTTAAGCTACTGAATTTTCTAACCTTAACCCAAGTTTATCTCTACCAATAGTGTTATTCACATTTCTTACATTGGGAACAAAGGAAGGAACTCCCAGTTTGACAGAAACACGTGTGTATCTATAGAGATTTCATAAGCATAGGATAAGGTTTGCTTCAAGCAGAAGATTGTGCTTTTCATTTAGGATTAATTAAATAATTAGGCAGAAGACATAGAATCGTAATGCATTAGGGTTGGAAGAGACCTCTGAAGGCCATCATTCCCCTATAATGAACAGGGACACCGCAGCTAGATCAGGTTGTCCAGGGCTTCATCCAGCCTTGCCTTGAAAGTCTCCAGGGACTGAGCATCAACCGCATCATTAGGTAACCTATTCTAGTGCTTTACCACCCTCACTGTAAAAGTTCAAAGAAGAAAAGATAACATTAGGTAAACTTTATATGGTGCACTGCTTGCAAATTCTTCCTTAGTTGCTCCAAAATTTTTCATAGCTAAGATAGAGCCAAGAAACTTGTATCCTTCACCTGTAGGTTGGTACATGCAACAGTACAGCCAAAAGAGGATTTTAAGCATTTTTAACAGGGGAGGAACAGATTATGAGGATTTCTTTGCCGGGTTGTAAGTGGGCTGCTTTGTTTGTTTTTTGCTGCGTGGCTTCACTGCTTGGTATGGAAGCTGTAACTTGTGAAACAGATTTCTGCACAACTGGCTTTTGTTTTAAAAATTTGAGCAAAAAGTAAATGTTAAATTTTCTTTTTGAATATAAAATAGGGGGAAAGACATCTGCCAGAAAAGTTCCAGGTGCAGTTCTGAAGTTTTCTGTGGGTGCAGGCACAGTCAGTGTCCCTGTGCAGCCTGACCCATGCCTTCTCCCTGCTTGCAGGGGTGACCTACTGGGTGCTGCCTTGCAGGTCAGGCTTCCCTTAACATGACAGTCAAGGCTCTGGGGTTTCCCTCTGAAAGGCTGGGAGTTTAGGGATAATTTGCACAGGGATAACTTTCACAGGGATCCAAATAAGCAGGCATTCATTTCCCTTATTAAGGACTGGCCCTGTGCCTGCCGAAGTCCAGAGTTTTGGGTCTGCTCTCGAATCTTTGTGTGTGTCGTCTTGGTTGAAAGCTTAACTGGTATCATATCAATGCATTTTGTTTAGCTAAATCACAGAAACAAAGGTAAATGCAGATATTTGTTTTTCAGCCAACGCCTGTGGGTTCTTGTTTTTTGTTGGTGGTTTCTTCTTGTTGCTTGTGCATTAAGTTCTAATTAAAATGTCTAGTATTTAGAAACTTCCTTATTTGTCTGCTGCAATTATACTGCTGAGTAAGAAACAGGGGGTCTTTGCAAAGAGACGAGTAAATTAGTTTTAGCTAACTGAATCTGAAAAGCAGAGCACGTGATCCTTTGGCCTTGCTCCGAGAGCAACTAAGCCAACATTTTGGACAGCAAGCTTCTGAATATCAGGCCCAGGAAAAAAATGTCACAGATTATTAGAAGTGGGATGGATGGAAGCAGGCTTTACTGGAAACATTGGCTAAGCTTACATCATAATTGCTGTGCTGAAGCAGTAAACAGCTGCTGATCCTGTGATCTCTCTGGTGAAAAACAAGCATTTGTTGTAGTTATTTTTCAGATGTATGTTGTTGTTTGCATGGTATTTCAAGAGTCCTGCTTGGTGTTTATATCATTAGCTCAGTGTTCTACATTACAATAAATGTGTTTACTTATTACAGAAGCACTGACCCTTAAAACATCTGCTTCTCAGCTGAACATCCACGACAGTGGGTGTGGGTAGCTTCTGTTAGCCACTCTTTCATAATATTTTGCAGTCTTTGGCAAGCATTTTGAGTCTGATTCTGACCTCAGATGCACTCTTGTACAATGGGAATAGCTGCATTTGAGTCAACAGCATTCTTCCAGTTTTATGTCAGTGCTGAGGACAGAGGACATTGCAGTGAGTGGGCCTCAAGCTAATTTTTGCCTGCTGGAGTTCTTTAAGCAGAAGATACAAACTCTAGTGGCTTCAGACTAATGTCAAATATCTTCTAGACACTCACTAATAGAAAATATGGTAAAAAAGTTAATCAAATCATCACGATGTGAAAAGGATTCTGTGGTTGTCAGCATCATTACAAGTTGCAACCACAGTGTGAAGGTTTTGGAAGAGATCACAGAATCCTGGAGATTGGAAGGGACCTCTGTAGATTTCTAATCCAACTCCTTGCTAAAGGAAGTTCCCTACAGTAGGTTACATAGGAAAGTATCTAGGAGGGTTTTGAATATCTGCAGAGGAGGAGACCTCACAACCTCTCTTGGCAATGTGTTTCATTGTTCTGTCACCTTCAAAGCAAAGTTTTTCTCCCGTGTTTGTATGGAGATTTCTATGTTCCAGTTTGTACCCATTGCCCCTTGTTCTGTCATTGGGCCAGGCTTTTTTCAACAGCGTCCAATCAATTGATTCCTACCTGTTAGATATTTATAAGTATTGATAAACTCCCCCTCCCCCCCAGCCTTCTCTTCTCCAGGCTGGACAGTCACAGCTCTTTCAGAATTTCCTCATACAGGAAACGCTTCAGGCCCCTCATCGTCTCTGTGGCCTCTTGGCTGAAATCTCCAGAAGTTCCCCGTGTTTCTTGAACTTGGGAGTGCAAAACTGGACACAGGACTCCAGATATGGCCGCATCAGGGCAGAGCAGAGGGGGAGGATTAGCTCCCTCAACCTGCTGGCCATGTTTTTTTTAATGTACTAGAGAGGTACGGTGCTGGCTCATGACCAACCTGCTGCCCACCATCCAGGTCTTTTTCTGTAGAGCTCTTCTGTGGCAGGTCATCCCCTAACCTGTATTGATGCGATTATTTCTCCTCATGTGCAGGACTCTGCACTTTGCCTTGTTGAACCTCATAGGATTCTTCTCCACCCAACTCTCCAGCCTGTACTACTGTAACATGCCTTTTTATTCTGTATGTCTCTGACCTCAATACCTAAATCCTGGACAATGACTCAGAAGATTTTTTTGGAGAGGATGAGAGATTTGATTGCTTCATAATCTGGGGAAATGGCTGGAAATACCTATCATCATCTTTTCCTGCTGTGGGGGGAAGACTATATTAAAATATCAGTGGTTGTTGTAGAAATGGAGAAACAATCATTTTAAGGGCTTTGATGTCATAATGAAAAGTCACCATTTTTCTCCCTGCCCCATTTCCAGCCCTCTGTTCAATGAGAATTTCTCAGCATGCTCTCTTTTTCTCCTATCCCAAGCAATTTGCCTCTTAGTTTGTGATCCATGTCTGTTCTGTCTTTCATATCCAAGTCTTGCCCTCCCACCTCCGTTATCCTGCTCCAAGGCTGGGGAAGTGGCAGCCCCATCTCAGACCTATCCCTCTTTAGCTGTGTATTTGCCTTCTCTGCCATGGAGGCCATGTGAGAGAAGTAAAGATACTCAGTAATTCCGAAAATACTGTTTTCAGTCAAGATGTTTTCAGTATTCTACTGGTTGTAAATTAAACATGATTAAAATATTATGAGGAATCAGTCATCCTCTGTAGCTTATCTCAGAGCACAGCCTTTATCACATCCTTAACACTTCATGCAGTAATTTTTTAATTAATCCATTTTTTTTTAAATGGATTAAACTGTTACATTTTTCTAGTACAAATATTTAATGCTGACAACAGTTTTCATGAGTTGAATGGGCTCTCCTAAGAACTTCAGGCTATACAAGTTGTTTGGAGGTAGATGACAGCTATCCAGAACCAAGTGAAAACAGGACTACACAATACACAGAAACATCTTCATAGTGTTAATTTGACATGTAAATAAACCACATTCACATCCTGAATGAAACCATCTGCTAATGGAAAGTAATCAATGTTTTATTTGTAGCTTCTTTTTGACATGGAAAACAGTTTTGATATTTCCAGGTCATAGTTTTAGTATGTCTCCTTAAAGAAAGATCTTGATAAAGCTATTCTGATGTTGATGATGTCCTGTGGAAATTAGTGATTGAGCATGGAGAATGGAGCAACAGATGGCATAGCCCCACATGAGGTCAGTAAGCTGTGGAAATTTAAAAAAAAAAAAAAAAAAAAAAAAAAAGCCAATCCTGAAATTAAAAACAGGTGGCAAAAATATCACTTGGAGACTTGGCACCTGTAAGTAATCAGTTACTGTAAGAGCCTTGGTCAGGCACAAATTAACTTCATTGCTAACTGTATTTTCAATAAGTAGAGGAAAAAGCAGCTGTATTTATTTAGAATCACAATACAGCATAGAAATATGAGAAAGTGTTTGGAACTACTTTGGTGGAGGTTTTTTTGTTGTTGTTGTTTTTTTTGGGGGGTGGTAGGAGGGGAGGATTAGCTTTATTTTTTCCTTTATTTTTCCCTAATATTTGGGTTGAGAAAAAGCATGTTTTACAACAGTTTCAGCAGTGCTGCTGGGATCAGGGCTTCTCAGAGCTTTCAGACTGTTTTTCAAAATGTCTGCGTAGTTTCCCGCTATTAAAAAGCGCAAACGAATAAACACAGCTCATCTGCATTTGATTTTGGGAGACAATTTCTAATTAGGAACTACAAATGCTGTTTTGACTAAAACCATGATAACAAGGGGTGTCATGTTCTTGAACTTGATCCTTTAAGGTAATCCTTTCTACTCCCTGCACATAATAGTTACCTAACTGATAATATATGTGCTTGACTGACCCAGCAATGATTTTCCTAGCAATTACAGGGACTTGCAGAGCAGGCAGTGTGTCAGTGGGTGCTATTCTGAGGAACTTAAATATTAACATAGCTACTTGTATGCCATATTGAAGTTTTGATCAGTTTCAAAGCATATAAACAGGAGTTAGTATAAGTTGGTGTTGTGACAGAAGTTGTTGTGTGGGCTACTGGCCTATTTGAAAGATTTCTAGTACCCAAAGGGGGAAAACAGTGTGGGAGGGGGGGAAAGTTTGGTGTTGATCACCTAAAATACTCCGAGTATAAAGGATTTCAAGTTATTCAGGAAAAAGTAAGCTTTTGTCTAAGGAGTAAATTAATCCAGTAATGTTACAGCCAGAACAACCTTTAGAACTGTGGTATTTGAGAGGATTTAAAAACAGGCTAGATGATCTCCACCTGATGTTGTATGAGACATATAGATTTGTGAGAATGTAGAGGTATCTGCTTCCAGAAATGTGAGAGTCTGTTTCAGCTAAAATAACTGTTTTCCAAGGCTGGATGTTTCAGAGAGGCTCTCACCTCCAGTGAGATTCCATGCAATACGGAAAACAGCTTGATATCAAAGGGACACTGAGCCTCCGTAGGCCCACTGAAATCACTTGATCATCAGGAAGACACACACTTACATTTACATATTCTAGAATGTGTGATTATAATTCTAACTCTTGAACTGTATGCAGATAGTACTATCTTATAAGGATTAAATCGACTTATTTAATGGAAGAACCAGGAAATGAAGCTGGTTTTCTGTGGGGGTGTATTTCTTGTTGGCATGATGTTCAGGAATTGCAACTATGCCGCCATACAAAAATTTTGCCTCTTTGAGATCCTCAAGCCAGGCACCTGCAATATGTAAAATACTCAATCACATCAAACAATGCCAGTGAAAGTGCTTGGTAGTATAAAACATTCACAAATTCATGTTTTGACAGAGAAGTTCCCTCATGGGCCCATTTCCCAGCCTATCTGCCATTGCATAGATCATTATCTTTTTTTCTGGCAACAGAATAATATTCCCGTGGCAATTGTAGCAATTGCTTATATGGAACAATAAATATCAAACACAGTCTTAATGTGAGTTTAACTTATAAATGTGGTTTAATAGCTGAATACAGAGGAAGCAGCATCCTGTGACTAACCAGCTCTCTGCAGGCCACCAGCAAGTACTCTCCTAATCACTGTGATGTACAACATATGTTTTCCAGATTGCTTTGTGAGGTGTAAAGATGTCCATTTCTTGGATATGTAGTGTATCCTGAAGTAGAAAAATACTAGATCTCTATCTTTCTGAGTTTTCTAAAGTTGAAGTTATCTATCTAGCCACAATATAAGCACCACAATATAAAAGGAAATATAAGAAAAGTATAAAATTATTAGAGAAGGCTACAAAGATGGTGGAGGGTCTGGTGGGCAAGATGTGTGAGGAGCAGCTGAAGTCTCTGGGTTTGGTCAGCCCAGAGCAGAGGAGCTGAGGGGAACCCTCATGGTGGCTGCAGCTCTTCTCAGAGAGCAGAGAGGCAATGCTGAGCTCTGCTCTGTGTGACAGCAACAGGGCCCAAGGGAACAGCACAGAGCTGCATCAGGGGAGGAGCAGCAGGGGGTCAGGGAAAGGGTCTGCATCAGAGGGCATTGGGCATGGTGCAGGCTGCCCAGGGCAGTGGGCATAGCCTCAAGCACAGGAATTCAAGGAGCGCCAGTACAGCGCTCTCAGTTGTAGGGTTTGGATTTTGAGTGGCCCCGTGTGGAAACTGGGAGTTGAACTTGATGATCAGTGTGTGTTCCTTGCAGCTTGGGAGATTCTAAGCTCTCTGAGAGATGCAAAGTGAGCCTTATCCGTGACTATAAGTTTTATGGTATTGCTGCTCTGTATTATATGTAATTAATCAATAAATCACCACCTCCCCCTGCCCCTTTTTTTCCTTTTTTTTTTTTTTTTTTTTTTGCTGGAATCTATACGTCCCACTGGACTCAACCCATAAAGCCATTTCATTCCAGTCCATATGTACATTCAAGCTTTGCTATTTTGCCACTCTCTTGACTCATTCTCAGATTTTTTTCCTCCGTGATTTATATTACACTTATTCATGGAACACTAACAAATGATAATATACTTACGGATCGTTCTTTAGATTAAAACATCTAAGTTCATTGTCTGTGTTTGAACAGTGCCCATAAAGCACAGTGAGTGCTACACACTCCTAATATAACATATTTCTGATGTTAATGAGAAATATGAAAGATCTTGATTTTAAAATTTAAAAATACATAGAAATTCTTTTCCTAAAACTGAGAAAATATATAATAGCCAAATAGCTTTCAGGCTTGTTGGGTTGCTTATTGGAGCAGTCATTTCCTCACTTTGTGCAGAGCTCCACAGAGTCTTACTCTCCCCTAAGCTTCTTCATCTTCCTCTGACAAGTCACTGAAGAGTGTAACATCTAATTTCAGGCAATAATGTTGGGAAGAGGCAGCAGGCAAGTGGGACCAGAAGCTATGGTCAAGGCTAGGACACAATCTGGGCATGCAGCAATGCCTCCTCACTCTGCTTTGCTTCTTCTCCCTGGCAACCTGGTTGAACAGAAGGGGTGCAGTGCAGGGACTGACACTGTGCAGCTTCTTGGGTGACCAGACTGAGCTGGAGGAGCACAGGTAGCTGAAGGCATGGGTGACTTAGGTAGGTGACTTACTGAACTGGGAACAGGAAAAAACCTGAGGAAACATCTGAGAGGAGAATTTTCCTGTGTATTTCTCTAGCTGGTAATGGAATTGTAAGGGCTTTGAGTGATGGAGCTAATTAAAGTCAGATGTCAGGATACGGGAAAGATAACTAGATTGGATGGGAAGAACACTGAAGGAAATAGTTTGGGTTCTAATACCAGGGCATTGCATATGGTGAGTAAAAGGGGAATGTGCACATGTGGACAGAGGGAAACACAAGAAAAGGATAAAGGAGACTCAGTTTGCAAACATTTGAGTGTCTCAGTGCACTACAGATCTAAATGAGATTGTTTAAACTGGTATTTATGAATTTACTGCTATTTAAAGCTTAAGCTACAAAACAATCTATTAATGAGTCCATATTTACCATGAATAATGGTGGTACTTGAGAGTATTAATGGTATTGAAAGATCTTTCCCTCTGAAAACAAACATCTCTCTCATTTTAGGCAGCTTTCAGTTTCCTTACTTCAGCAAAACTGCTGTGGATAATACATCACATTGTTGGTTTTTCCCTTCTCACTGCATTCATATTAGGGGAGGAGGATGAATGTGCTGTCTTTTATTACTTTTCTCCTCCTATAAGTGATAGATACTTTCATCCTCTTTTTATATACAGATGTTATGAGACAGGCTTAGAAACTGCTTAGCAAAATTATGTAAAGGCAAGCATACACTGTTGAAAACCTGCAGTTTTTAGAACACAAGATTAGTCTGAGGCAGAAGAATTTGTGACTTTTTGATTTGCCATTTAATGGAAAAAAAAAGAGAAAATGGCCACTATGAGTTAAGTCTCTGTCTAAGGAGCTCAAAAATCCTTTATGGATCCATTCCAACTTAGGATATGCTAGCATTCTATGATGCTAAACAACAGTCATTTGAAAGCCTGTGGTTCATGGAAGTGTTAGTGGTTTTGGTGGCTTATTTAGAGCCCAGCAATGTGCCCGAATGCACCAAACTATGAGAAGCTTCCACATGGCTTGACATAAAATCTGAGATAAGCAGCTTTTACTTTTGAAGCAAGTGGGTACTTATTGTCAACATCCATTAGCGTCAATATTGATTAATAAACACTTCTTTCCAAGTGTGCTTAAGGTTATAGATGTGATAAAGGATATGAGCACTGATAAACTGTGCTGTCATAACAAATTTGTAGGTTTCAAACTCTCAGATGTCATTAAAGCCTTGTGCTTCTTGCTGCTAATACTTGAATCCCACTCATTTGTGAGTGTGGAAGGTACCTGACAACGAGAAACTGTAAACAAGTATAGGTTTCTTGTAGTCAGATCATATCCTATTGGTTAAGGCACTCCTGGGGGTGGGACAAAGAACTCGAGGCTGCTTTTTTCCTGGATGAGATATGCCATCTCCTGTTTTTGAAGTTCTTCCAAAAAAATATTGCAGTCTAATTGGAAGAGGAGAGAAAGGACAGTTTATAAAATTGCGGGAACTATGACTAGCTCTATTTTAAGAAAATTTTATGCTGCATTTTCAGAACATTCTTTTGCAGTGAGCACACCATTTCTGACCAGGGATAATAAAGAGGTCAAGCAAGTGCTGAGTAGAAAAGTTAATGTTGTGTGCTCTGATGATTGTCCAAGAAGAAAACAAACCTTTCCGCAAGATGGGTCCCTTCCTCATAGATCCAGCCTTTCAGCTATCAATGCATGGGCAGGGTTTTGAATGCATCTAATGTGATGGGTCTGCCAAATCTGAGCCTCTCTAAGCTCAGCTCCAGTTACAGAATAAGTTCCTCCAAAACATTTAAACATACCTGTATTTTTTTAAGAAATGTACTAGCTTTCTTGTTGTTATATGTTGTCTCCTACCCTCTGAAATAGTAAAATAACATACTCCTCATGTGACAATAACAAAATGTTGATCTTCTCTCATTACATAGCTCTCTCTTCCTCTTAGTAAGCACAAGCACAGCTAAGAGTGTTGTAAATCTGTCCTTTCATAAGTGAAGCATGATGTCATTTGAACTGGTTCATCCCTGTGCAGTTTTCAAAACACCACGTGCTTTGTAGCGTGGGAGTGTCAATCTCTGCCTCCTGGTTAAGAAAAGACATAGATGAATCGTACCTACGCAGTATGTTAGCAAAAACACTCCATCAGAATGCAAATCTGTTACTGTTTTTTTTTCTTGGGAATGTTGTGTTAGAATTGGAAGGCATACAAGAAAAATATCCACATTTATTCAGTCTTTTTTAGGACGTGTCTGTCCAAGTAACTAATCTCCGTGTAAATTCTTTATAAGTAGATGCCACCCATGCAGCCTTTGTTTTATCTGGGCATGAGGGAGATGCATGTAAGCAGTGTCAAATGTAAAGTATGTTAGCAAATATGCTTGCTTATTTGTAAATTCTAAAACTGGTTTAGAGGAGTTGAGTCCTTCCAGTGCTGTTGGTTGATTTAAAAACTACAACATTATGTGCAGTGCAGTGGAAAACATGCTGTTTCTGCACTTTACTCTCATCATCAGCACAATCCACTGTGCTAGTTTGTCTGTCTCTTGGGAGAAGATAAATGCAGTATTCAACACACCATATACTGAGCAGTCCAATTAAACATTTACTAGATAATTCCATTGCTTTGACACATTTCAAGATTGGTGCAATATTTTCTCTTCTGTTTCTCCATTATCTCTGCCAGTTTTCAAAAAGACTGTTTTTCTTCTGCCAAACAAAAAATGCCTTTCTATCATTCATATCTCTCCTGGCTTAATTCTTTTATGTCTGTGCTTCTTGATTGGTTTGATACAGCTGTTCTTTGACTCTAAACATACATCTACAACAGTTCCTCCTTGCTGTATGATTTATTTATTTTTGTTCCCACATCAAATCTAGCAATGCAGATTTTTTGCCAGAACTTAAGAACTGTCTTAGCTCTAATTTCCTCTCATTAGTGTGCTAGAAACATGTTTTCCTCCACAGATCTCCTTATGAAGCTGAGATTTTTTTTTTTTTCTTGGAAAGGAGCTGAAGGCATTTAGATGCATTTTAATTTCAGTTACAAAATTAATCTGGTTTTGATAAGACACAAAATAGTTTTCCCCTGCACAGTAGCAGTGTCTGGAAGAAATAAACAGTTGCATTTGGAAAACAAAATAAAGTATAGCTGTTGTCTAGCACTTGCCATCAGTAACACTGGATATGCTTAAGAGGAAGTCAGTATCTTTATCCACGTCCTACAGGTAGCAAAATTGATGTATTTGTTGATCTACTATGCACCAATACTATAAGAACTTAAGTAATCCAAGCATCTACAGCACATTTTGCTTCTTTTATAGACTCAGCCTCTGCACCTTTTATGTTTAATACTTAGATTTCTCCTCTCCTTTTTCTTGGAAAGTTGTAAGGTTCTGACTTCTCTAATGGCAAGTCTTACAAAGAGCCAAATTTTTGGTACTCTTTTACTGAAGATTTCCACTTTAGATAATTTACTGTATAAAATCACTGTTTTGGAAGTCTTTAAAAATACGTAATGCATACGGATGAATGGGTAAGGCAAGATATTTTCTTTTAATTATTTTTTTTACTATTGTTTTGAAACAAGAGATACAAAAATGAGAGAACTAGATAAATATATCGGGAAATTTATCTTTGAGCAGTATTTGTGAGTTTGGGGGTGAGAAGAGGAAGTGAAACAATTTTCAAGCTCTTCTTCTAAAAAAGTCATCTCTGTCATTTCTTGGCTGTGTCATCTCTAGCCTAAAGAATAAAACACTATAAGCATAATTCAGTGTATCTATAAAGCTAAGAAAATCAGGTCAAATGCATCTTGAGAACCTTTAAGTACTAACACTTAATGTATTTCTCAATCACTGCTGACCTAAGCAAGTAACCCCACCGCATAAGCCCAGTGAGACTATCTTAATTTTCCTGACCTTTAATGCAACTCTATTTTTTAAAATGTTCATTTATTACTTTTATTTTCTACAGGACGTTTATGAAAACTCTGTCTTGATACCACAGTGTAATATGGACTGGCACTAAGCTTTTACTTTTTTATAAATGTGTTCATTAATTCCCCTAATGATCTATCTATTTATCTGCAGATGGAATATTCTCTGTAAATCCTAAATTGCTGTTGGTCCAGGAAAACTTCAAGTGTAGAAAATGAAAGAAGATGTAAAATTTCTTTATTTAATCCATAGTGGGGAAAAAAAAAAAAAAAGGTTATATTTTAAATTTTGTCTAAAATGACTTGAAGAGTTTTAGCATTGAGCTGGAGCAATGCCTCTACAAACAGCTGTAAATTTTAACCTTTCCATCTTTGAAAACTGTCCTTTACTGCCACAGTGGAAGAAAAGTCATGCAATGCTTTTCTGCAGTTTTTATGTCAGATACTATTGCATTCCCCACTACATGTTTCTGTGCAACTGTGATTGTTTGTTCGTTTTCTTGCTTTCCAAATCCTGTGCCCTGTGAAACAACTTTTTCCGCAAACCGCTTCCTTTCTACCACTGAGAGGGAGGCCAAGAGAACTGAGGACACAGCAGGAGAAATGTTTCATGTTCCAGTCACTCCAGGGCTGCATTGCATGATCTGCCTCATTTGAAGATGTTCAGGTTTACTCGCATTCTGAGCAGCTACACATTTTACACGGGCTGTGTTTTGGCCAGTGCCACAGGCTCAGTAAGGAACAAATTAGGAACAACTAAGCAACTTAAGAGTTTGTCGCAGTTTGCAGAAAAAAGAAAAAAACATTGTTAACAAAGTAATTACAGTCAGAATCACGGAATTGTAGGGGTTGGAAGGGACCTCCAGAGATCATCGACTCCAACCCCACTGCCAAAGCAGGTTCCTTACACCAGGTCACACAGGTAGGCATCCAGGCAGGTCTTGAACATCTCCAGAGAAGGAGACTCCACAACCCCCTGGGCAGCCTGTTCCAGTGCTCCGTCACCTCACTGTAAAGAAGTTCTTGCGCACATTTGAGCAGAACTTCCTATGCTGCAGTTTCCGGCCGTTTCCCCTTGTCCTGTCTCCACTCACTACTGAAAAGAGTCCGACAGTCAGTTAGGCACTCCTGACATGGAAAGGTAGGGAAACCCTGATTTATACGTGTCTGTCAGTGTTGTACTGGGTGAAGAATTATGCCACTTTTCTTATCTTTTCCATTCTGTCAGGTTGCTCAGATTTTAATCTGTCTGCGCAATCATGTTGTGCACAAGTGTATGTTAGGATAGCTCCATCACATTGATATTTGAGTTTTGTTTTCCTATCTATATGCCTTCTTTGCTTGTGCCGCTAAACTCAGTGAAGTTACCTTTGGTGTGAAGACTGATATCTATCCCTGTGCCTGACTCCAGGTCAGCCTGACAAAGCCACGCTATCATCCTGATGCTGCTGCAGTATGAGTATGAGCACAACAGGCCAGCTGTGAGCTCATAGACATCATCTTGGCCAGAGTGGTGTCCCTGGGATTGCTGCTCTTTGCACACTATGAAAAGACAAGCACTGCTTCTCCTAATCTGTTTTTCAAGGACCAGGTTTGCATCTCTCTTAGACACTAACTGTCGCTGAGGCTAAAAATGAAGATAAGTCTTCTACCAAAGTTGCACTTACTCTGCCTGCTAGGAACAGCATAAATTAGCCAAACAAAAATTGTCTGACATATCCGAGATATTTGTTGCCTTCTGCCAGGGCAGCTCATGCAAAAACAGTTCCAGACATATGCTGCAGTTCAAATTATGAATGAGTCTGTCATTTTTGTATGCTTTTCTCTATTGCCCAGAGACAGAAGTTAGACTTAATGATCTGATTGCAAAATTGTCAGTCTAACTTTTTTTACTCCATTTTATTAGTTACAAGCATATGCACATTGATGCATGCCTTCTAGCCAAGTGGATTTCTTACTTATCCTAGTTAAGCCTGAATCTTGAAGAGAAGCTGACTCACCATGGTGCTGGCATCCTTCTGCTTTTCTCCAAAATAAAGATGCCTCCAAATGGGAACTCTGAGATGAATGTATTGATGATCGCACTAAATGCTTGAGTCTGATGTTGGCAATTGTGCTGCAATCCATTTATTGACTACAGGAAAAAAAGCCTGTATACACTTGCAGCTGTTATATTTAAATAAAGTAGAATTAGTATTCTCAGGAAAACCCTTGAATCTAGATTGGAAAAACAAGAATTTACATATACATAGAATATTGTAGAGTCATCTCAATTTCTCTTAGATTTCTCCATATCAGGATATTTTTTTGTTCTTGTTGAATTCTTAAGCTTTTCTTGCTTTTTACACAGATAATTTTGTGACTTCTTGAGAGTTTGTGACATAGTGAGATTTGGACACAAACCCTGTTTTTCTGTGCTTGAGTTTGATAACCCACAAGAAAATATAGTTTGATTATTTTGAGTTGTGTGCCAGGAAAGCAAAAAACATTCAAATATGCTTCTTTTTGTCTTATGTGTGAATTTAATATGTGATAGATATCCATCTAAGTTCATTTGGGTGTCTATATTACCAATTGGGAATGCTAATGGGAATGTGGATATGAAACTTTCCCATAGTGTAAGCAAATATTAAGTGATTTTAATTATGTTGATTGTCAATAGCTGAAAGTGAAATGTAGAGTGAAGAATCCCAGCACTGTTCAGTGGAAGCAGAGGGACCTGTTATCTTCTTTTCAGGTGGGATTACGACAGTCCCTTCTGTAATGCAAAACTGTGTGCTGGAAAGGAGGGCAGGAAAGTAATGACTAGAAGTATTCCTTTGAGTAAGCTTAAATCTACAGCTGTACTAAGACATTTATAGGAATCTCCAGATGAAAAAAAGGTTGAAGGCTAGCAATAAAAAATAAAATAAAATAAATTGTTTGTATAGCAATAACCAAAACTAGATTAGGGGAAACAGAGAGTTATGGCAGAAATTACACAAAAAGGAGTTAAGATGCTCCTTGCTAAAGTAAAGAGAAAGCTTTTTACTTTTCTATTTTTCAGTTTGAGAAGCTGTTCCTGTTGTGCATTGTACAATGAGATTAGGTTCCCTGATCCTTTTCCAGCAACAGTAGCTGATAGGCTTTTATAGCATACTGCTGAATTTTTTCACGGGTTCCAAGAAGCCCAACTTCCTGACCCTAACTTCCACTGAAATTTGATGGTTTCTCATCTTCTCTAATGGTTGCAGTTGAAATAAAGATTCATGAGACACGGTATAAAAAATTACTTAAGCTAAAGAACTATGGTGGCATTTTCTGTTCCTTGATAAATAAATTTGTGTATTTGATATTTGATTTAGCTAGCATTTGAGTTGTGGCAGATTTAGAAAGATGACACTATATCTTGTACATACACAATCTGTTGAGTAAAGGTTTCAACATGTATTTCTGGGTTTCCAAAGAAAAAAATTCTTGTTGATTATGGTGCATTTATGAAATTAGTCAAATTGCAGAGCTGGCCTAAATATGTGCAATCATGAAATGTAATTAACACATGTTTTAGAAATGCAATCCTGAAATTCTGATGTACTGAAACAACCCAGAAATCTCTGTTTAACCTCATGGAAGGGGGAAAAAAAAGAAAAAAGAATTTGAATAAGGGCAATGAGGGGATTAGGGGTAAATTATTTACCTACTTGACTTTTTTTGTTTCAAAATAGAGGTTCTTTCCTCTTTGGTGACATTTCTGTCACCAGACAGATGCAAAGCAGAGACCCTGTGTCTCCACCATGGCTGGGTACTTACTTACTTATTAGAAGATCTTTTTATAAGAAAAATCCACTTAGCTGATCTGTAAGAACTGCATTCAGGAATCACAATATTGTAGTAGACAAACTCCTCTACTACTCATTTGTTGACTTTCAGCATTGATTTATGTTAATAATATAACTATTGAGCAGTTCTGGGTATTTTTCTAATGTAGGCACATCTTCCTGTCTTCCTGTCAATAACCTCAGACTAACTGCACTACTTCAATAGGCAGGTCCTGATGTACAAGAAGATAAAGGTTTCTGTCCTGTATTCTCTGTCGGGTTAGACTGCTAAATTAACCTGCAAGTTAGTAAAAATAAAAAAAAAAAAAAAAAAATGCTGAGCACATAGTGGTTTAACATAGTGGTTTAGGCAGTAGATGTCAAAATCTGTTAAATGTCTTTCTCTGTCTGTAAGTGTGTACAGAGGGAAATTTGAAGCCCTGGCTTTAGATGTGAGCAGAAGTGAGTCCGTCTGTAATTCTACCTCCACTTCCCTTACCAAGTTTACTTTCTAATTAATTCTTCACTAGGTCCATCCATAACTAACTCTAACTTAAGTCAAGGAGGAATGATCTGCAGGCATAATTACTTGCATTGCAAATTTTATGAAAACTTCTGGGAAAATTGTTGAAGGATCAGGTCAAGAGACCAACTTCATTACACCCATTATAAAGTCTATTTTCACTGCTTCTAAATTGCTGTGGTACAGTGTCACTCTGTATACCATGGCACAGGTATTTGCACAGAACTAGAAAACATAACTGCTGTTATTAATGCAGAAGCATAGTAGGCCATGCTGAAAATTGTGGTTCCAATTTTAATAAGCTTGAAGGCTTATTTCAGTTCTGAGTCTCTGCTCTTACAGGCTGAACAAGCTCCTGCTCATCTAGGTTTGCCAATATTATAATTTCATTATTAATCAGATACTACAGCCTTTGGCTGCTTACCAAATGATTTGAATGATGCGCTCTCCTTCAGTGTTAATTAGTGCGAGCTCTGAGATCTCAAAGATAAGAGCATAATACTTTGGTACATTTCCTCTAAAGTGCCCTTTATGTGATTTATTAGTTACACAGAGGTTCCAACCAGAAACATAAAATAGTTCTAACTTGTAAAGGATTACGATTTTAGGTTTCTGAATGCTTTTCCTTCATGAGCTGCCTGCATTTAGAATCTGAAAATTTATTTGATCTATCAATTATCTGAGAATGTGTATATATTATTTATTTCAATTAAAATTACTTGAAAGGAATAGAAAATACCCTGTTTGACTCACTTTGAAATATAAATATCTTATTTATCATTTTCTCAATATTAGAGGTATGTCAAGATACGCCTCAGGAGCCATGCTGGATCAGAAAGGGTCTTGCCAGGCCCATTGCCTCTTTCTTTTTATCCCCAGTAGTTTGAGGAAAATGCTTTGTGAAGGAGGTGGTCTACAGTAAGTTTCTGTCTTCACTCTTTTAAAACACATCCAGATTTTACCTCCGGTTATAGCTTGAGCATCTCCACTCTGTCAGTCCACGTCCATTAATCACATCTAGGGGTAAAACTGGTAGAAGCTTTCACAAATACCGAAGTTACTGGCTTTAAACTGACGATGTTTATCAGATCGTGCTTTTAATACTTTCTGTTATTAGATTTAGAAGTATATAGTGCATTTTGGATACAGTTAGATCAATACAAAGCATCTTGATGTTGATATGGTTAGTAGGTGTGAAGTAATATTTATCAAAGTAGTAGTATGCTAACAGTATGACTTAGAACATTTTCTATATTTCAAGAGAAAAAAATCATGTAATTAAAATAGTTGAAACAGGAAAAAAAATCTATGTACTGATGAGATCAAAGTTTTCTCCTATATGGAATAACCCATAGCAAATTTTGCAGGTGCCATGATGCAATTGTACTGTATAAAATAAATAAATAAATCATGAACTGTTAGGAGATAAAAATGTAGATTTGGCAAGCCACTAGAAGTACCCTGATGTGCTAATTTTATTTTTCTCTCCAGCACTGTATTTTTACTGTTTTAGAAAGTAGTTTGTTATGTTACAAAACCTTACAGCTTAGAAGTCATATTCATTTTTATTCAGGATTTGGTAAAACAAATTATAATCCCTTCCTTTGCAGGCAAGACTCAGCCTGAGGTGAAAGAGATTTAAAGACCTCCTGTAACTTTAGTATTTTTTGTTTTCTAATTTAGATGATTACCTCAACATATTAGTTGTTGACCATAAAAAGAAAATGGGCTGCAGTGGGAATGCGGAATGCGGGTAGATGTGTCTTTGCCTCTTTCTTTCTGAATGTAGGTTTAGTGCAGGAAAGGTGATTCAGAGGAAGAAAATGGGGTTCTGCAGATATTGCACTATAGTCCAGGAAGCCATTTGTATGTATCTAATGCACCTTGGTCATTGCAATGGGTGTTGAGATGTCTTAATACAGCTGTGGTGGGTGGTAAATGTTACTTCCATGGATCAAGCCTTTGGTGTTCTGCATCTCAGACAGAAGGCATGTATCTGCAACTCTATCGGATTCTTTTCAATTTGCTAGCTTGTGGGCATCCCTATCCCTGTAGCATTGTGGCAACTTCTTCTAAGTTGGAGCAGGGAGGGCAGCTTTGAATAGATGCTGATGAAGACAGCAGAGGAGTGATCGAGTTCATCTGTAGAGCTGTCCCTCTGCATCTGGCAGCTGATTGCTTGATGAAGCAGGCAGCAAAGTAGCAATTTGTTGAAGACAAGTCTTCTAAGCCTTTTAAGAAATTCAAGAAAACGCGTTTTGAAGAGCCACCAATTAAAGGAAAACAAGCTTGATTACTCAGGGTGTAAGGAAACTTCTAGCTAGAGATTGCTTATTTTGTCTGTCTGTTAAATTCTGAGTTCTCTAAGTGACGTAGTACTACAATAGCATGCGGTTGAGAGTGATTAAATAACTTAGGAAATGAGCTTATTAGATTTTTGGCCAATTAGACAGGAAGAAAGAAAGGATCACTGGAGCTTAAATTCTTACGGAGATTTTTTTCTGTACTGTAAACTCTTTCTGGTCTGTTAAGGACAACAACTGATAGACTTTGGGGCAGGGTGCGGGGATTATTCCAATCACTTGTCACCAATCAAGATCTGTATCCAGCAATTCACATAAACATGCTTAACTTTGAACGAGAGAATTGCTGGTGGGAGTTTCCTTATATACTTATGAAACCCTGTCAGAGCTTTGAGAAACAGAAGAGGGGTTGTACAGTTAGGGCTGGGCTGGTCTTGTCTCCGCTGTTTGACTGCATCCATTTCTCCTTATAATGTTGATATTTACCATTTCCTTTGACCCCAGAAACTGATTTAAAAGCAATGTCTTTGTGCACTTAAATAAAGTTTCCTTTTTTGGAGTGGTAATGCTAAAAACAGAACGTCCTGCTCTAATGTGGGTGATGTTCATGAGCTTTGGCAGCATGTAGGTGTCACTACAGAAAGGGTTTTGGACTAGATGACCCTTAGGGGTCCTTTCCAATCCAAATCATTCTATGACTCTAAGATTCTCCTGTAGTACTGATTCCTAAACGATCTATGATGTAGGAAAATGGTATTTATTATATCTTTGGTAGGTAGTTTTCTATTTTTCTGTGTCTTTTGTGTCCAGACAGCATATTTGATAGTTAGTATGGAACTTGGAAATAGTGTCTGTTGCTCAGAAGCTTCTGCCAAACAGAAGGAGCAGATTGCTACTGCAAATGAACTATTTTCCGGTGTATTTCTTCATCTGTACTCATTTTATTTTACTCTTTGTGACTTCTAGTTTGCAGCTAACATTTCATTTGGAACCTCCAAGTACTGCTCTTAGAACAAGTTCCACTTATTCCTGGAAAATGCAAAATAGAGCAGTCCTCTGCTTCCTCTCTGTCCCAAAGCATACAAGGCAATATGAAAAGCACGTTTGATTTTTAGTGCTAAGTGTGATAAATTACTGGAGCCTTACTGTACTCACTGTAGCTGAAATCAATTAACAAAAACTAGTTGGGTTGGGAGAATTGGAAACTACTTAAGAATTTATGGATTTTTTTGGTAGTTATACTGGCATGAAAAAGTTGTGAACAATGTGAATAAAGTGCATAAGGAATATATAAAGCACACCACCCATCTCCACTGGTGCTTTACAGGGGATGTAGTGAGTGCCTGCAACCTTCACACACCATTCACATTTATCAGTTGCGCAGCTTTATTTCTAAACAGCAACAGACGTTCATGGGAATTTCATGCCTCTCAGAATGTTTATTTGGCTGGCTGTCACCATGACTTCCAAGCTATTTCCACATAAAATTAGCAGCAGAGGCTAAGTTGAAACACAACTTCAGTGTTTCTCAGTCTCCTTTATTTTTGGACTCCTTTTGATTAGATGTTAATTTTTCTTACATTTGTTTCATTTTGGAAAGTGACAGCTATAGGTAGACAAATGTTAAAGTCAAAAAACGTAACATGGAAAACTTTTCCCAGACTTAAAATAGGCAGGAAGATAAAACACATGGGATGGTTAGAGGAGCCTACAAAACTTAGTCCAAATTATTATATTTTTCTGAAGCAGAATATGCTGCTTATTCTCTCAGACTGTTATGGTTTTGTTGGTTCATCAGAGATATAACTGGCTATTCTACAGAGTAGTTTCAAAGCATTTTTTAAAAAATTTAATATTACTATGTTTTAGACTATGATCAGTAAAAGATAGTCCCAGCTGATTTATAACCTTGTTTTGTTTTGTTTCTCACACAGGTGTGCTTTATCAAGTTGTTCAGAGCTTCCCTGGCGTGGAGAAAAACGTGCAAGTGGATGCATATGTAAATAGCCACAGGTGGAGAAGGCACTCAGAGTCTCTTAAATCAGTCAGCACTAACAGAGCCAGTATGGGGCAGGATTCTTCTGAGCCAGGTGGTTTTACAGATCTGCTGCTAGAAGAGGGACATGAGAATGCCACTCAGATCGAGGTACAAATTCATTTCACTTTTTATTTAATTTGTTATTTTTGAAAGGGGGGGAGGGGAGGAAATAAATCGAAAAAGGTGAGTTCTTCAATACATTCATGCCTTAGCAGTTGAATATAGCCTTGTGATTGTGTGTCTGTCCCTGCAAGCATGTGGAAATCTGTTTTTCCTCCTGCCTTGAGATTGGAGAACATCTCTTCTGGTTTCTGTGGAGAGTCTCTTGAAGATGTCTGTCTTGGTGGAAACTAGTTATGGAAAGTACTCTGTTGTAGCAGTGCTTTCTACTTAACTGGAAAAGGAAACAGTATATATAAAATAAAATAGAAATTTTAAAAGTTCCTCCATCTTGCATAGATATCATGTAAATCTCCTTGAAAGTCAGTTGGGTCTTTAAAGGTACTCTCAGTTTAGAGAACTGTAGGTACAGTGAAAGTTGTCCATGAATAACTTCAGATCCACTGTTGTTTTCAATTGGTGCTAAACATATCTAGCTACAATGATTTGTGTAAATTTTATTTATCTTACAGATAAAGCTGTAAATAAGTATTGTATTAGTATGGAAGCTGTAAATAAGTATTGTATTAGTATGGATTTTTTTAAAGTACTAGATTTGGTTGTTCTCTAATTAATAAAATCTCTATTGTGTTCATCAATAAAATACAGCTTGTAATAGACAATACTTAAAATTTTCTATCTTTGCTTGCGAAGCTTCAGTGCTTTTTTTTTTTTTTTCTACTGTTGAGGAGCTCATTCTCAAACAAACAACAGTTTTTAGGTTTAAGATTATAAACTTATACAATAAGAAACGCAATATAAAACTTGTCTGTAGAGATAATGATGAGTCAAAATAATAACTCATTTTTCAATGTTTTGTGCTTTTTCTTTTTTTTTTTTTTTTTATTTGATTTAAAATGATTTGTTTATTTTGCCTCATTCCCCACCATCTAGCCATACTTGTAGCAGCTCACTCCAGCACAAAAGATTTCAATCCAGTTTCTAATTATTTTAGCACATAAAGTATGGTGTCTTGGATACAGGAAAGTTTGTGTAGCTGATCTTTCCATGGCTCAGAGGTAGACCTGTGTGCATTGTCACTTGTGTATCCAGTCTGTTGACTTCCATGCTCCTACAGCATGAAATGAGTCAGAGTTGTCTCCCTGATACTTGCATTTGGCAACGTTTGGGGGAAAAATGAATGCTTGAAAATGGATGTATATTGAACGATGTTTTCTGTAGCTACGTTTCCTGCCTGATTAATGGCACTGCAGAGTCTTATCCTCAAAAGTACACTATCCCTACTGAGTTTATTAAATTCAGATTCTGTGCTCCCCTATGTCCCTTTCTTATTCTAGTCTTCCTAGCATGGTAAAATAACTGAATTATGTTCTTGCACATTATCGGATCTTTTTGTAAAATCCCCACTAAAACACACAGGCTCTTTTTTTTTTTTTAAAAAAAAAAAAAAAAAAAAAAAAAAGTGAAAATTGGTGCCTACCTTTACAGAAGAGGTAAAGTGTATGACCAGAATTCACGGTAGAAGTGTTGCAGTGTTCTGCAGCTTAGGAACTGGAAATGCATGCTGGAAATCATATTCATTATTATTATTTTTTTTTAAACTCCTCTTCTGCATGTGTTGCATGTCTTGTGGGAGAAAATCCATAGAATGAGTACTGCTTGCCACTCGTATTTAATTACACTGCAGTACTATTACATTTCTTTATCACATGTAGTGTTTATCTCTGAATTATTGTATGGACTTTCCCTGCATGTATGAAAGAATTTTCCACTGGAATCCTGATCAGTGATGAACATATCTTTTAATTTTTATTTGTTTTTGTTATATTCTTCCTTCTACTGATGAGTTTACTTCCTACCCAGATTTTGCTTTTTTTTTTTTTTTTTTTTAATGGCAATTAATTCTGCGCTCTACTTAAAAATAACTCAGAATGTTTCCTGTGTGATCAAATCCATACAGCCACCACTTGGCAAATGATAGAATCCATCTATGTGCATGATAGCTCATGTCCATTAGATTTTCTTGATTTAGGGCAGTGAGATTTATTTTACTTTTGTTTTCCTTTAGAATGGCACCACTCCAAATCTCCCTAATCCATAAATTATATTAAGATCAATGGAATATGAACTTCAGACCTCCAAGAGCAGCCTCAAGAAAGTGCATTTTTAATCAGTTTAATCATGTCTTTGCAGGGTGGACTTGCCCCCATCCTGAAGGATAATAGTGGTCAAATTGTCTTATGCTGTTACTCTGGTCTGAAAGCCCGAACAGTGCAACCACTAGGGATGCCAGAAACATTCACTGTCACCCTTCTCAGCTTTGTTTGTCCTCTTTCATTTGTTTGACAGTGTTATTCAGGAACTCATACAAACTAATGCATCAGATGTTTTCTTGAATAAGATGTTCTCTTGAACCAGACTCTCTGGAAGTTGAAACATATTGCAGAGATAAGCTGAAGCATTGGATATAGTCATATTATATGCAGAACCATTGGAAATGGACATGGCCCTCAGAAGGAGGTGATGGAACCTTCTCAGAGATCTGTCCTGTTGTTGGAGGGATAGGAATTGCATGGGCCCGAGGTGGAGAGTGGTGGCAACCCAAACCAAAACTGGTAGTGCTAAGAAAAAGGCAAGGGGTGGGAGGAACACCTTTCTGCTGTGGAGTAGATCTTCTGTGTGTATGGCATGTGTGGTATTTTCTGAAGAGTTGACAGTGAGCTGGAGATAACAAGGTAAGATTAATTTATAGCAAATGGATATCATAAACACATTAGCAAATGGTATGAGATTATGAAAGCACTTCTTCCTCTTAGTTTAATAGGATTTTTAATAATGTTCCAGTTAGAGATGAGAATGTTTTAAATCTAAAAGAATTTCCCAAGGATAGAGGTTGGTCCCATCTGCTTTCTGGGGCCAAGGTCAGTACATATTTTAATGTTTGCATTTTTTCTACATAATATAAGAAGAATGAGTGAGTGAGACCTTAATAAGTGTGGAAAAGGGTGAGATACAGTCTTGTACAAACGGACACAAATGCTACAGCCCTATAGAGATCCCTGAAGTAGATGGCATTTAAATGCGTGGGGAATACATTGTCAGCAGTCCAAATTTACAGAAGAGTGAACCCTGAAAATGCAGTACTTTGGTGATGCAGTGCAACCAGATCGGCTTCTTGGCCCTGTGGCAAATGAAAACTTCAGAGTGTGTCTCTTCAAAAGTGGAAGCTTCTCTGGATAAGTCTTGTATAGGAGAAATACGAATTGATTACTGCTGTTTTGTTTTTTTTGTTTTCCCCCTTCCAATCTATTTTGGGACTCTGCTTTCCAATCTTAGGAATCAGGGTTGGTTAGGTTTGTTTTTGTTTTTGCTTGTTTGCTGAATAAATTACCTCTCTTTTAGTGTGCTCAGAAAATTCAGAAGTGCCTTTTACTTATGGTAAACGAGCCCAGGAAATGCAATGGGTAGGGTAGGATTTGTTGTTGCAATCACTGTATGTCCTTGGAAAAGTAATGAGCTGAAAATAGGTCTCAATAAATATGTCTAGTTTGACATATCTTCTTTCAAACAAGGAGAAAACTAGGACAAATATTCTTTTTTTTTCACCTGTTCTCATAAAAGCATGGTTATTAAGTAATTGACTCTTTATTTTAACAATGTTAATGCTTCTAGCTAGATTCATGGTCACGTTTTGACTTTTGTATTAATATCCAAAGCACTGAAGTCATCCAAAGGTAATGAAAGCAGGTAGCAGAAGTTCTTGTTCCTCTCTTACTAGAAAGGGAGCTGATCTCTGAAATGCATCCAGTGTGGATGTCAGATTCCTAAAACCTGAGCAAATGATTTTTTTTTTATTTTTTTTTTTGTCACAGTGCTCTCTAATGTAGGAATGACCATAGGGCGCTGAACAGAGGGGCTTAATAGTGCTTTAATATATAATTATGCATCACAAAAAATATAGCATATTTTTCAAAGTCTAAAATACTTATCATTTTCTAAGTGGTGATGAGACATTATGTAAGAGCTCTGTACAGAGATTATTCTCCAGCATTTATAATTTTTTTTATCTTGTTTCCCAGGTATTCCCATCAAAGCAGCTCCAAGCACAGACTTTATAAATAATTTCTAGAAAAACTGCTTGGTCCCATTCCTGACCATAATACTTGTGATGATAGAAATTATTGCTGTTTCGCAAAATGAGCATAGTTTTTTGGTAGGAAAGATATTCCTACGGATATGACTGATATCTCTTCTTTTGTGTACTGCTTTTAACTAAAATAGAGTTGATGCTAACTGAGGGCTCTCTTCTTCTTCTCCTTTCTTTAGTTTCTCTAGATGTTGTTTGGAATGTATGTTTTTAGCAATCCTTGTAATTTAGACCTGGAAAGCGTCTTGTCTGTCAGAACTCTAGTGGATTTCTTTCTGGCAGCACACTTCTGCTGAACTTTGCATTTTCTCCAGGAGTTACTGTCCAAAAAGAGGCTTTTCCCTTATCAGTCCCAGTCCCTTGACAGCAGTGAAGATGTCTGGTTCTGACTGGCAAAAACAGCAGAAGGGATTGAGTTTGACAACGCTTGGGATTTGAGAGCAATTGTTCTCATCTACTGGCAGTGGTGTTAGCGTACTCACTGCTCTATTCTTACTGCAAGTCTGAGCAAGGAAAAAAATAATGGTTAGGATTAAATTCCACTCAGCTGAACAAATGATAAGGTGTTCCTGGAATTACTGCTCCAATGCACTGCATTAAAAGTAGAAAAACTTGTTTGTGCGCAACTGTGTGTAGCTTAAAACTAAGCAGTATTGTGATTGCACAGTGAGCTGCTAGTTTGGCCAAGCCCACCTCTATCTTGCTTCTATATGTTTGTGTGTGTGTATATATATATATATATATATATATGTATGTATATATATATATATATGTAATTGTATATATACACATATATGTGTATATATAATATATGTATTTATTTTTTTCCCCATCACAATATTTTAGTGCCATTTGTGGCTGAAGGAATTAGAAATAAAGACCAGTGAAGCCAGGGCTTCCTAACTAATGCTTCCTATTTTGTTATGTTGGCTCACGATGTCAGAGGTGAATATCAGTGGTATGGCAACAGAGGTTAAACCTTCTCACCAATATCCCGTTACGTTTTGTTGTTATGTGACAGATGGCAGCAGTGGGGCAGTCTGACAAAATGGCGTCACGTGGAAGTGTGGATGGGACCGTAGTCTATCACCGAATTCCTCCATGCGGTGAAAATTACACCTGTTGACATTCATCAATGCTTGCTGAATGCTTATGGAGTTCAAACAGTGGATGTGAGCACAGTGAGGCAGTGGGTGGTGCATTTCAGCAGTGGTGACAGGGAGTCACCTTCTGTACTTTATAAAGTGCACTGGTGCACTTTATTTTTTATGAATATACGCATACAGGCTCTTGTTCATTGCTGGTGAAAATGCATAGCTGATGGTGGTGACTGCTGGAAAATAGTGTTTTGTAGCTGAGAATTTTCTCTATGAAGTAGTGTTGTTGTGCTCTTTTTATCTGTAGTTTTCATGGAAATTCATGAAGTATGTCTGGTCTAAGAAAGTACTGCCGCTCTTGTGACTTCTTGGCACTGCACCTTTAAATCAATGCCATGTTATTTTTTTTCACAATGAGAACTGAAAGATTAAAATAGAAATTTATGATGTACTACAGGAATCTTGGAATATGCTGGAATTCAGTAAAACAATCATAGATATCTGTTGGCTTTTCTATGTAGCAGACAACCCTGAAAATAAAAACCATTTTATTTAGTTTTCATACTTAATTCTGAAACCTGGAATACGCTCTTTAAATGGTTAAAGATTGTCTATCTATCTATGATTGTCTATCAGTGTTTCTAAAAAGCCTCTATTATTCTCTGCGCAGAATAGTTTGTTGCTATTGAGGATTCAGTTGCCATTTTAAAACGTTCTCATTCAAAATTTTCGAGAAATTATTCCAACTAACAATGTAATTTTTAGGAATATGTCATTTTGTTCTCAACATAATATCCTCCTTTTCCTCAAATTGAGAGGGGAAAAAATATTTTTGACATCTTCATGTGGTTTCAGGAGACACTTGCGCATTCTCAAATGAAGCTGCTTCAGGTTATATTCTTAGATGCAAGTTTCTATGAATTACTGCTACATCCAGTACTTCAATGATTATTTTTAATGTCTACTAAAAAAAAAAAAAAGCTAGGAAGTGAATTTTTCTGGAATCTGTACAGGTGAAATGAAACAACCAATCCTCTACTCTCACTGATTCAATACATTAAACATCCTAGTCCTCTTACTAAGTGAGAGCAAACAGTATGTCACTTGCAACTAGAATTAGAATCTGGGATCATAATTAATTTACTTTTTTTTACCCCCCACTTGTCCAGCTGAATTTTCTACCAGTGATGTCATACTTCCTAGCTAGCCAGCAGACCCATATGTCACTGTCTCATTTCCTGTCAGTTGCAAAAGGGTAAACTGGACAAAAATGTGATATATCTTTTTTGTATTGAATTTATTAATTGCTTGCTTAAATCAAAGCAATTGTGACGCTTGCATAGTGATGGTCTTTAGATGGACTTGAATTCATTATCAACCCTGCAAAAAGTGCTGAAGAAATGATCATATTGGTAGTTTCATTTTTCTAAATCTAAAGGAATGATAATTCTACTGCTAACTCAAATATATCTGAAACATGAAAAGGTTAAGACTTGAGGGAACAATTGTTCTTTTTTTCTTTTAAACTTCCATGGAGGGAGAGGGAGGAGGAAAGAAATTAAAAATGAGTTTTCCTTACTCCTAAGTAAGGGAATTCACAATTCTGCATGGTAATCTTTCGTTCATTTCCACATGCTTAGCTATGTTGGCATGTGAGGCGTTTAACATACTGATGATAATGAATTTTTACAGTAAGGAAGGATACAGGGGATTTGGAATTTAATGGAATCTGCCTTTGAATTTTCTTGATGGTATTACTTCGCGTTTCTGTTTCCCTCTTCATGTTCCTAAAAACATATTACAATTACTCCAAAATCACTGAACTCATATCTGAAAAGCTATGAGAGGTATCGGCAACAGACCTACTTTTTTGTTCTGAATTAATTCTTTCAGTCATGCATATCACAGCCCTTGCTTGCAGAAGTTGGCTGAAAATATCTTCAGCTAATGGAAGATGAGTGTTAGGTGGGACTGTGTACATTGGGTAGGCCACTCCAGTCACCTCCTTTCTGACCACATTCAACTTGGCTATATCCATTCACAAGAGATATAGCAAATACAGAAATAGATAAAAATTTAAAAATGTGAGAGAGACCATGGGGACTTAAGATGAAATCCAGTTGCCTAGCTTTTTGGCAGAAAGGTTATGCTGGATGTTTCTTTCCCCATGTGTAGAATACAGGTCTCCTAAACGCGTTGAACCATGTCTTACAGACTCGCATGGCATTGGTTCCTGTGCTTAGAAGTTGCATCTCAGCCCTGGTCATTACAGTCAGTGTTTGGGGTTTGTTTTGCTCTAAAATCTGATGAGCTGAAAAGAGACCTAAACTGACAGTGTCTGGTTTCTGTAGAGTAGTAGAAATCTGAGCAACAACTTCATAATTTTTCATCTCTGTCTTCCTCTCTAAGCTGTGAATTATATTTGGCATGTTCATTGTGGATTTCACCGAGCTCTATGTTTTAGTAATTAAAGATTCAATAATGTTATATGTGGGAGCTAATTTAGAAAGTGATTGACTTGTAGTTTTGGTTGCAATCTGTGTAAATGTGATGATCTCTAGAGAAGCCATGGTAGTACAGATCATTCTTAAGCACCCAGGCTCTAGGATGGACATGCTGATGCCTGAACAGCATGGTCTTGACAGAGTCATGAGTGAGGTGGAAGTTTCAAATTAGGCTTTATCCTTACTTTGGCCATCTTTCCCTGAGTTTTGCAGGAAGAAAAGCTGCTGCTTTAGTAAACGAGCATTCCTGTTTGTATCAACTTGATATCTATCAGTCATAACTTATTCTTACAGCCTACTGCTTTATGATTTCAGCTGTGATCCCTGACAGATCCCTGAAATGTGTCATTAACTGTTCAGGAATAACAGCGCCCAAATAAGTGTGGAGGCAGCTTCCTCAACTGACCTACAGAAAGTCTTGGTCAGCTTAAAACTACAGCTCCTGCTATTAATTTAATTGCTCAGAGCTTTAACACTGTATTTCCTGATTTAAGTTTGCCATCTTCTCTTCTTACGTGATGCTTCAATATCTGGATCCAAAAGAAAAAAAAGAAAAACAAAACAAAGTACAGAATGCTGTTAAACCAAATTTATGCTGTATCATGAGGATAAAATACTGTACAAATGGTACAGATGAGGCTGTATGTATGTCACAGCATTTGCACGCCCTCCACTATAAGGGCAGGCTGAGGGAGCTGGAAATCTTCAGCTTAGAAAAGAGAAGGCTTCAAGGAGACCTTATAAGCAGCCTTCCAGTACCTGAAGGGTGTCTACAGGAAAGCTGGGAACAGACTTTTTAGAAAGGAAAAGGGGAAATTGGTTTTAAAGTGGTAGAGGGTAGATTCAGAATAGATATGATGTGGTGTAGGCCTAGGACTTAGCTTTTTGTTACATTTACAATCATTTATAGAGTTTCAATTTTATAAATGTCACTGATACATTAAAAATGAGAGAAAAAAAAAAAAAAACCTGACGTTTAATAATCACGATAAGATCAATTTGCTGCTAAGTGTTTTCATAGTAATTTTATTGTCTTCCATGTATTTTCTTTTTAGTAGAGGGGGTGGTACATAGCAGTCGAAGGCTTACTGTGAGAATTACTCAAAGTCCTGCTCCAACAAATCAGAAACAAAACTGCATAATTAACATTTCTCTACTGTAATTTTTTAGTGAGTTACTTGCTCTTTTTTATTTTTTCTTCTTTAAGAAAGATGTTGGTGAAACTTTTGCTCTTTTGAAGCTTGTCTCTCATGACAAGACATTCCAAGGAGCTTTATAAGACTGCTAAATAGGCTGACAGTTTTCTAGCCATCCCTAAAAGGGAAGCTTCCTTTCAGAAGCAGCTGAATATCATGAAAAAGGCAATGGCTCCAAGCTGACTCTTCACAAAGCCAGTAAGATTAAATGGCTTTTTGGATTAGTAGCAGGTTTATGGCTTCCTTCTTTGCCAGGCTGTCTGTCAGCATATGTGATTCTTCATTATAGGCGCTGTCAGACACTCCAACAGGAAAGTGCACTTTAAAATCCTTGGCACTAAAGCTCCAAGTTGATGCAGAACCATAGAAATTCATTTGCATACAAAAGGGTAAAGTCATGAGCTCAGGTCTTGTTTTTGAGCCCAGCTGATGGCGTCATTGAGTGTTTACAGAAACAGCCTCCAGATGCAAATCTGTGAGGTTCTAGGACTCAGCCTCCTCTGAAAATCCCATTATTTGAGGACTCCAACACATACATGAGTGGAATTCTAGTACTTTGTGGAGAAATCATATGGTGTATTCTTTGAGAATACAGTGTGAGATGAAGTCCTTAATGCCAATGTATGCAAATAGAGGATTTCCTCTTCTTTTAGGATGTGCTCTTCTCATTCATTAGACATGGCATTCAAAATAGATAGGATGTTCAAAGGGGATTTTGCTAAGGCTTATGTAATCAGTGGTAAAGTTCACAGGCTGTCTTCAAGTTGCTGGCTGTTGATGTGGATGATATAGGTTATGTAGGGGAAACAATGAGGCAGTCTTGTAAATTCTGTATTTCCTGAGATGCATATAGAACAAATGTTTTTGTTAAGAAACTGACCAGCAGAGGTTATCTTTGACACAAAGCACTTACTAAAGAAAATTTTTGAGCATCGGAGAACTCCGCATAATAATCGTGCTCTTTAGACAGCAGCCACTATATATATTCTCCACAAGATTTCCACACAGTAGTTTGTGTGCCTCCTATCTTGTGAAATTAGTGCTTTTACTTTTTGAAGGGTCAGGAAGTGTCTGATCTTATAAATCTTTAAAATTTTATCACTGCTATGTTACAACTATAATTGCATGCTCTTGTGTTAAAATGCAGTTAAATGAAAGCAGCATGTTAAGTGTTGTTTTTCCTCATTTTCCGTGACCTTAATCTTTCTATTAGGACCTCATCTCAGCATCAAAAGTCTTTTCCCATGCTCCCTCATTTCTCTTGCTAATGGCTGTAGTGCTGGGTAATGCTGAACATGCACATGTATCTTTTTCAATCCCCCCAAAGGTAGAGGTTGGGCAGAGAGTGGCCTGAGAGCAGCCCTGAGGAGAAATATTTGAGAGTGTCAATTGAAAAAAGACTCAACATGAGCTGGCAGTGTGCTCTTGCAGCCTGGAAAGCTAACTGTATCCTGGGCTGCATCAAGAGAAGGGTGACAAGCAGGTTGAGGGAGGTGATTCTGCCCTTCTGCTCTGCTCTCGTGAGATCCCACCTGGAGTACTGCATCTAGTTCTGGGGCCCTCCACACGAGAAGGAGACGGAGCTGTTGGTGAGGGTCCAGAGGAGGGCTTACAAAGGTGATCAGAGGGCTGGAGTGCCTCAGCTATGGGACAGGCTGAGAGAAATGGGGTTCTTCAGCCTACGGAAGAGAGGCTCTAAGGAGACCTTATAGTGCTTCCAGTACTTGAAGGGGGCCAACAGGAAAGCTGGGAAGGGACTTTTTATAAGGGCATGTAGCAACAGGATGAGGGGAATTGGTTCTAAATTGGAAGAGGTTAGATTTAGACTAGAAATCAAGAAGAAATTCTTTACTGCAAAGGTGGTTGGAGACTGGAACAGTCTGCCCAGAGAGGTTGTGGATGCCCTTTCCCTGGAAATATTCAAGGCTGGGCTGGGTGGAGCTTTGAGCAGTTTGGTCTTGAGGGAGGTATCCCTCCCAATAGCAGAGGGGTTGGAACTAGAAGATCTTAAAGGTCCCTTCCAACTCAAAACAGTCTATGATTCTAGAGTCCAACATCAGGTGTCATTTCCATGCTGCTCTCTTGCACTGTTTTTGTCTGATGGCTGCTAATAACATGCAGAATGATAAGATCAATTTTCTATTAAAAATTCAAAAATGTTCAGCAATTAATTATGGCTTTAGTTTACTGTTGTTACAGGCTATGATACAGAGAGGAAGTAAGGAAATAACTAGTGCTGAGTGAGGCTGGGTACAAATAACCAGTTGAGGAAACTGGTTTTGTTGTCTGCTTGTAGGATTATCTTGCTGCTGGCTTGTTTTAATAGAAAAGGTGTTTTTTTGTTTGTTTTTTTTTTTTTTTTTATTCTTCCATGAAATGAATTACTAGGTCTACTTTTCTTCATTAGGGAAATACTTGAAATTGCTAACTCATTTCTTCTTTCTAAATTTCCCAATCTATATTTTATTTTCTTTGTTCTCTCCCTGAAAAATGTTCTATTTTTAATACATAATTACCTGTTTTCTCCTTCCAGAGTTTCCAATTTATTGTGCAAATACAGCTTTTAGAAAACATAATTAGACAATTACAGATTAATTTCATAAGCTATTCCTCTATAAATGCTCAATAACATCAGAATTAAAGTCAACTTTGTGAACACACTGTTTGATGATGAATTTCCTCACTACTGATTTTTTGGAGCAGAAAAAAAGAAGCACTTTAATTTCATTAAAAAGTACGCATAGTCTGCAATTTTAGCAATAATTGGGCGATAATTATTTTCTTTAAAAAAATCATACACCAGTTCCTCTTTTTTCACTGACAAAATTAAGCATCTATAAATCTTAACTTCATATTCCTGATGGCTTCAGAGTTCCTTCATTGATGTGTCGCCTCAATGGAAATCTGACAATACCATTTCAATACTTAGAATACTTAAAAGAACAGTTGCCTATTCTTAGACATGCAGTCTAATTGTCTTCAATTAGCAACAATTCATAACATCTATTTCCAACTATTTGAAGATTCATGTCCTGGAATTTTATTTTCTTTTTTCTCGTCAAAGCCCATTATTTAACTTTTAAAGTAAATACAGTGATAAGTTAAGTGTTGTGTGAGCTATTCAGAAAGAGCAGTCAGGCTGCCCAGGGAGGTGGTGAAGTCACTGTCCCTGGAGGTGTTCAAGAAACACATGAATGTGGCACTGAGGGGACATGGTTAGTGGGCATGGTGGAGATAGGTGGATGACTGGACTAGGTGATCTTAGGCTCTTTTCCAACCTTAATAATTCCATGATTTTAATGCTATGTAATATTCAGTGGATGCAAGGACTGGGAGAAAGTGACCAAAACTAAAGCTGTTGAAATCTAACTGCCGTCTGTCTGCGTGGTCTATAGTAATTTGCTCTGGTGATATCTTTCTTACAGAGAAACTAATGGTTTCTCTACAGTGTAGTGTTGTGCAGCAGCAGAGTTCATCACTGGATGCCAGAAGTTTTTTTCACTGCTTTGTTTCAAATACAGCCTTATAGGTGGTAAAACTGCATTCATTATTGTCTGCGTTTTGGATGGAATTGAAAAAATTACTTGAAAGAAGAACATTCTTTCATATAAATTTGACAGAAGCTCTTATTCCTAACCTAAATTAAGGAGCATATGTAAGCATGGGACTCTCAAAGTTAATTTTCCCTTCACGTATGAGATTGCATCATCATTGAATCATGATGCCTTATCTCAGTGTGAGATAACTTTGTTTCATGGTTTTTTTTTTTTCAGTGTTATTTGCACATATGCATTTGGCTAGTATCCCAGCTAGAAGTTTGAATGCATCTTGGAGCATAATGCAGCTCACACAGTTACATCATACTTCCTAGGTTGAGAGCACACCTAGCATATTTGAAGTCATTACTTGTTAAGGGAGAGCAGTTGTTGAGAAACAGCCTTGTGACATTTGGACTGTATTTCAGAGTGACTTATGGAATGGATGTCTAATAAGAATTTGACAAGTAATGAACACCAAAAGTGTAAAGAAGGCTTAATCTTCAGCTGTGCTGAGCTCTCATGAGCAATGTATGCACACAGCACACATGAGAACACTTATTCTAATATCACACTAATTGTAGTGAGAAGAGTATGAAAATATTCAATATGTCATCAGAAAATTTACCTCATAAAAACAGTAAGAAAATATTTTCTTTACAAGCACAGTAAAATGGCAGCTCAGCACTGAGGATTGCTTCAGGTAAAAAATAATTTATTTTCCCATAATAATAAGTATTCCCTTCAAATCAACCTTCAAACGAAGGTTGACAACAATAAATTCTCATAGTTGGTACAAAAAATCTTGGAAAATCTGCTGCTGTAAAAGCTGTACTTCTCAATAGAATAGACGTGCTTCTTATTTCGTCTATGTTCAGTAGTTGGGCCAAACTGTACTTACAGAGGAGTAAATGGAAATTATTCTTATTTCCCAAAAGTACCTGGAAAGTAAGGGGGGGGAGAATGGGAAGGAAAAAAAGAATCCAAAACTTTGTATTTAAACATCAGCTACTTAATTAATTTTCTGTTGCTTCTTAAAATAGTAATGGGCATGTTGTCTGCTTTCTCCCTGCTTATTTTTTTCATATGTTAATATGTTTCTGCTTCATTTCATTTCTAAACATTTTAATTTTCTTCAGTTCGTGGAGTATATTGTGAAACAGGTAGAATGAACCAAACTCCTTAAACAGATCTGTCAGAATGAAGACTCTTCAGTATCTATTCTTACCAATAAAGCATTTATTTATAACTGGCAAATTTGTGGAACAATCCTGTGATTTCATTTCCACAGTAATGCATATTCAAAAATATGAAGACTGGAAAAATCACTGTTCTTCAGTGTACCAAAGGATCTTAAGCTGCTCAGGCCAACTTTATTCTAGTTTTTTCTAGTCACATTGTAAATTTGCAATAATTTTTGTAGCAGAAAACTGACAACATTTTGATTTAAATATTTCACAGTTAATAACTTTGGATGAGGAAAAAGTTGACTTTAAAGATGAATCCTGAGGTTTAATCTCTAACCTCGGATTTTTATTTGTTTTCACGGTTTTAGATATTCAGAAAAGTAGAGATGATTGTAGCTATTCCTACTGGGAATCAACAGCTATGATGGTCTCTGTCTTTCTGCTGATTACCAAGTTATTGGGAGTCAGTAGCTAGGGTAAAATATCCACAGATGCTGCTTTCCAACCTGTAATATTAGTTTTCTTCAGCAGAGAGAGTTGGCAATAACCAGCCTTTAAATAATGTTTTGCTTGCGGAACAATCTTAAAGGAGGGCTATTGTCCTGTATGGCTACTTGATTACAAAAATAGGTCTTGGAAATGTTTGTTGTACTTTGGGCACTGTTGTTTATTTCTTTGCTGCAAGATCACTTCTTACCCTTTCTGAATGGTCTCCTTTATTCTTGTTGTTTTTTGTTTTTTTTTTTTTCCTTTATTTAAAAAAAAAAAAAAGATGAAGGCTTGTACGTTGGCTTCCATTGTAAGCTACTTCTTCACACAGATGCATACTCTATATGGAAGAACTGTTTCTGCTTTTTTTTTCCTGTATAGCTCTCTACATTTGTTTATCTGTGGTATTTAAAAAATAATAATTTATTTAAAGACTAATTTTTAAGTAGTTTGGATAATCTCAGCATATCCAAATTCTGACTTTGACAGAAATTTTCAGAATCTCCTATGCTTGGATTTTTAGGCATGTAGTCATTTTTCTATAAAAGATTTCAGAAATTCACTTTTTTGTGCTAAATAAGAGCCAGTGATTTGCATGATTTAGAGTGAAAACTGATTGCAGTGGAATGGCATGCAGATTATTTTGAGTGTTGGCATCTCAGCTTTGTCATCAAAAATAGCCAGATATTGCCAAGACTTTGACTGTCACCTGAACCATGAACTTGATTGCTGAGCTGGATACATATTCTGGCTGCAGAATTTCGTGAACCACTAGAACAATCTCACGTATTACATGTCGGATTTGTATATTTTCTCTCTGAATTTGCTGTGACATGGACATGGCAGCAACCGCTGTCATTTTAAAGACTGCAAAAAAATTTCCATAAATATTATGTATGGATGGCAAATTCTCTCTGAATGGCAAATGTACCTTAAAATAATGTTTTGGAGATTTAAAGTGAAACTGTTGTAAAACGATAGCTATTAGGAATGTTATAGATGCTCCCTAAAAGGCTATTCTAATGAATTGCATTTAGAAAACTTAAAATTCTTCTTAAGGTGTTGGCTCTGAGTACTACTTACCATTTTGTTATTATATGGTAGTTGTTACATGAGCTTAATAGTCACCTCACTTTGAAAGCAGTCATAAATTTTGCTGTAGATTTCACTGTGTGGTTACAGGAATGGTATGGTTAGGATTTGGAGATGGAGAAAATTATGGTATGTATTTACCTTGCCAAATGCTCTTGGTTGGAGGCAGAAATATATTCTGTAACACATTTGTAATTTGTAGTTTTGTTCTTGACCACTCGCAATTTTTCTGCACTCTGAGTAGCAGCAGAACTCTGTATTTCAAGTATGAATTTTATATAACACTAAGATGCATTTTTCATTCTGATCTTTATTTGCTGTGTTCCCCCCCTCCCCTTTTAGGAGGATACAGATCATAATTATTATACTTCAAGGACATATGGCCCATATGATTCTACCAGCCGGGATTTGTGGGTCAATATAGACCAAATGGAGAAAGACAAAGTAAAGATTCACGGGATCCTCTCCAATACCCATCGACAAGCAGCAGTAAGTTGTAATACTCTTTTTTACTGACATGGATGTCTTTCAGCTGTGAGTGATAAAACAGTGCTAAGTATCAAAATACTCCTGTTTAGAACTTCATTTTTGAATTTTAGTTAAAATTCTGAACAGTGTTGCTATCAAAAGATTTCAAGTTGTGTTTTTGTACTTGATGTAAAAGTCCTTCAGAAATGCCTTTAAGATATATTTATATATGTATTGTTTTTAAGCTTAGATCTCGAACTATCTAACAGTGAACTAGTTACATTGCTGAAGTCAGAGATGTTACTGTTATTTTCATTAGAGACAGAACTGGGCTGAGAAATAAATTGCTGAAATTTTACATCTTCCATTGAATGTATTTGTGTTGACACTTCCATTTTGTATGACATGTTTCACTAACTTTTTCTACTATGAGAATTTATAAAAATCATTCATATGACAGATAGAAACAGAAGCAATACATGTGATCCATGCCAATAACAAATAAATATAGAAAAGAGTGTATCATTTGTTGCTGTTTTTGGGAGTTGTTTTTTGTCTGTTTGCTTGTTTCAACATATAGTGGTATTAAACTGAGCAGAAACAGGAATTTAATTTGATTTTTTTCTCAGCTTTGAAACTGTTTTCTGTTATATCCCTGGTACTAGCCAGGTGACTGTCTCAGGGGGATGTAAGTGACAGCAAGAAGAAATACCCCAGTATTTAATTCTGAACACAAAAAAGCAGACTAGGTTAGAATTTGTGTAACAGAGAGCCCAAATCATAAAATTTCCTCACAGTATAAAAGACTGGAAGAAGCCAGGGATAATACAAATGAAGGGCTTAGGGAATTATGTATCTTTGGAGTAGATTTAATAACACACTAACTTAGGTATTTTCTAAGACAGTTTGTTTTTAAAGGGTGGTGACTGAACAGAGAAAGGTACCAAAAAGTGTCCCAAGACCTTGCTTTTTGTCACCTGGGATTCTGGTACTTGAGAGATAGAATGGAAACATGCAAAAAAAAAAAAAAAAAAAAAAAATTAAAAAAAAAATACAGGAGTTAAAAAATACCTGTTCAAGCTTAAATATATATATATTAATTATCAGGCCTGGGACCTAAATTTTAACTTGTGTTAATAATTACTGAAGATAACTCCCTCCGCACTCTCTTTCTAAGCATTTTTGTTTCCACTTGGTTCATGAGATTCCTTGCTTCAGAATGTTAATTCCAAGAAGGATCTTTTGTTCAACTATCATTCTAGAGGTTTAAAATGAAGTAATGCTTCTGGGCAGGATGTGGGATTGATGTGGAGCATGGTAGAGGGGAACCTAGTACCTCAGACTCCTGAGCATGAGGGCTTTGATTTACTCTCCCTATAGCAAGTAGCTGTTAAATATTAATCTGTAAAATATTCCTCAAATCTTGTTAGTTCTTTAATACTCTATTACATTATTTAATTGTCTATACTAAGTACCTATTATGTTGTTATAATTTAGGGCATTAGTTTTTGATTGAAATCAATGGGAGATCTATATCTGATTTGAGTGGGCATAGGCTCAAGTCTTTATCTATTACAAACATTATCGTTATGCTAATATCTTTACAGCCATTTAGAGGACTGTGAAAGACAACTGTGCTCCCTTAAAAGCATTTTAATGTTTATTGTGTTATTCAGAGGGTTAATGCTAATAGAAGAAAAGGGATAATACTGTTTAAAGGATAGAGAGAAGTTCTGGTCATTTTTAACATGATCGTGGAAATTATGTGAGGAAAAGCAAGGACATAATCTGAGTGGAACATATAAATGAACATAGCATACAACTTCCCAGTAATGAAAACTTCAGAATGTGTTTTAATTTCAATTTTCTTTTTTGTTTTGTTTTCTTTTGTGTATACCATTGTGATTAAATATTTGGTTATGTATACATATTTACATACTTACAAAAGATGTCATTAAAAACTACTCATTCCAGTTAACACAATGCAAATTAATTCTGTATTCTTATTTTTGAAAAAGAGGCTAATCTTGTCAAAATACTATCTTCTATTTAAGTGGAAAGAAAATCTGGTTTAAAGTTGCTGTAAATCTTCAGCTGTTAATTTCTACTAAATAATTCTGTAAATGTTTCTGGTAGATGTAAATATAATTCTTACTGCGATAATAAATACTCTATTATTATTATTTAAAAAAAAAAACCCTAAGATAGTAGTTACTTTGTCTTGTTTTTTGTTTTTTTGTGTGTGTTTTTTTTCTTTAATTTTAATAAATTATTGACTATTTCCCTTTCTTAAGTGGACACATGAAAGCTTAGGGATGAGGGACAGTCAACAACAATGCTTTTTCACAACACTTTTTCTGTAGTAACTCCTTTTAAATGCCAAATAGTAAAGAGCCACAGGCCACTATGCAAGTGGTATCTTTCTATGGGATATAATATTTAAGCCATGAAAACAACTTAGTAGAAGTTCAGCAGTTCTTTCTGTCAAGACTGCTGGTATGCTCATAGTTGAAGTACATAGAACACCAAGTGGTAATTGAGTGGCTACAGAAGCTAACAAGTTTTGGGAGAGCAGTAGAATAGATGAGAAAGGAGAAAGCGGAGACGGAAAATAAGTGTGAATTTGAATGGTACTTTATGAAGACCTTAGGTGAGGAGAAATCTGTTCTCTAAATCTCTAAATCACAGTTCTCTGCTATGATGTCAGCTGATACAGGATAGATTGACAGAGGAATGAAGTTCCTTTCCCCCCTCCCCCTTCTTTTTTTTTTATTATTTTGCGGTAAGTTTGCTAGTACTGTTGTTGCTTTGTTTCTTTATAAATAATTTCAGGTCCTTGTTAGTAAGCAGGTCTGCGAAGTTGATGAGGAAACTCTTTTCCACTTTTCATCAGATAAACAACCAGGTAGCAGCAAGGTGTCAGGGAGAGCATCTGAATCTGAAGGAGCATGTGGCTGAGGAGTAAACCACCTGCTGCCAAAGGGATCAGGCATTCTGCAAGACTTGTATAGCGATGGCTCTTCTTAGCAAAGAGGTTTAAAAATAATTTTAAAATCAACGCATCTTTCTAATTTCATTCTCATGAAGTAGTTATTATGTCTGTTTTATTTTCTAAAGTCTTCAGTTTTGAATCTTCGCTGCTTTCAGGTTTTTAAGTGCCAGAATTGTTCCTAGTTAGCTATTGCCAATTTCAAATTTAGAATAATGAGGCTTCAGTAAAAAATCAAAAGCAATGATTGAAATAGGTATTTGAAGTGGAGGACTCTTCATTTTGTTTTCTGCACAATATTGATTTTATTTTCTGGTGTTATTCCTTTCAGAGAGTGAATCTGTCCTTTGATTTTCCATTTTATGGCCATTTTCTACGTGAGATTACAGTGGCAACTGGGGGTAAGTGGCTTTCTAACCATTTACTTTGAGTAATTTGAGAAGAGTTTCTTGCAGTTATTTAAAATCCCTTTTTTTCTCCTACATATGTCAAGAGAAACTGCTGCATTTATTTCTTGTTTTCCAGAAGAAGAAAATAGCAAAATATCAGTATAATGGAAAACCTCAAGCTACTCAAGTTTAACTGTTATAAAACCTTTTCAGTAGAATACTATAGTATTAATGGCTTTCTATTTAAGTATTCCAGTTGTGTGTCTATGTCTGTAGCATTTGCACTTGTAGAGATAGTGCTGGAACCAAGACAAGTAGGGAAAACTTAGTGTGTTTGGACTGCATGAGACAGAGGATTTTCTATGTGATAAAGAGAAATGCTGACGGAAGTATGTAGCTTGTCCTTTATCAGACAAGCTTGTTGTTGGGTGTGGCTGTGGTGCTATGTAGAGTCTACTGCAATACCATGGTAGGTGAGAGGTATGATGCAGCCTAACCTCCTAGTCCTGTAGCTCTGTACGCCACTGGTGGCTCATGGCTGGGGTCTTGTCTTCCACCACCTCTGGCTGCTGTTTTTGCAGATCTCCTATTGTACGGACAGCCTCAACACTTTCTTAATGCAATTCCCCTCCTGCCCATGCTCCTTGAAGGAGTATGGAGATGGAAGAGGAGATCAGAGGAAAATTAAATAATATGGAAGAAATCAAATAAGCAAATAGAGGAGTAAAGATCAGAAGGTAGAAAAAAGAGAGGCAGAAGGAAGCATGCAGAGAATCACAATATCCTCTCGTCTCTAACATGTTCAGCAGGTTCACAAATTCTAGCTGATGGAGCTCTGCTGAGAGATATAAGAGGACAAGAAACAAATATAGAAGTTCCTGTTGCCAGAACTAATCCTAGTCCCTGGTTAAGTTTTCTCCTTCCGATGTCGTGTGTAATCAAATGTGTCACTGGAGCTCTGAGCAGGGAAGGTACACCTAAAAATTTCAGGGGGGGGACAGAAACCAGAGCTTCAACAAGAGTAGGAGTGCAGGTTGCTGACTGACACTGTATTAAGGTCTCCATTTTTGTTTCCAAAGTAGAAGAATAGAATAGGTGAACAGAGTTGAAAAAAGTCCAATATTAAATGGTCAATTTACAGTCAAAAATTTAAAAAAAAAAAAAAAAAAAAGCAGAATTATAGGTTGACTTCAGTATCAAGGCATTTTCTTCTTGGCCAGCAATGTTCTTGATGCTGAGATAGATCAGATGAGCTATAAACAACTGATTGTAATGCTGGGGATTGCCTAAATACCATTCTACACTTCTCATGTTTTGGCACTTGATCAATGACATGTAGTTCCATATCCTGTACTAGAGGAGTTCAATTTCTTGTGGTGTGAAAGAATGCAGTGGATGGGTGCTGCACAACTAAAGCAGCAGCAGTAGGAAGAATGTTCATTCTGTAAATGTTCCCTAATTCTTACTGCTGAATTTGATTCATGGAAGCATTTGAAGTTCCCTCTTCAAGTAATTTCTCTATTACCAGTCTTAACTTTTAATAGAAGTCCTGAATCTTTACCACTTGTGTCATTAAAATGCTACATTCATCAGGTCTACCAACTGCTCCCAAAGACCTGAGAGTAAAATGAAGCTCCCAAGAAGAAATGCGTAATAGTAATTTGTGAGGAAAAAAATTTCGTGTAGAGAATTTCAAAATAAATAAAGAAATAAATACTTGCAGGCATATGTGCTTAACTGAAGTTTGCAACACTCCTTTCTGTTGCTATTAAAGGTAATGGAACTCTGAATGATAGTTCTGCTTTTTGTTTTTCTCTGCTTCTACTAAGTGCGATACTACTGCGGTGAATAGATTATGGATTAATGTGATGCTAAATGGGACTTTAACATCAGTCCCTTTACTAAAGGCTGTTGACATTAGCACAGAGATACTGCTGTTTCTCATGTGTCACTCATTATTTTAAAAACTCAAAATTACATATGAAAAAGTAAGAACTTCAATGTTCACTCTTGATAAAGCTCTGTAACTGTAAGTCATCCTGTCCTTTCACAACAGGATGCAATTTAGGCAACTTTAAGACTTTAAAGAATTGGAGGAAAAGACAGGCCTACATCAGTCAGAACTCTCTGATAAATGTTTTGCTTTTGTTCTATTTGAAATTTTTGTTACAGTAACTTTTTTGTGATTCAGCATGTCTTATATCAAAGTCACAGAATGGCTAGGTAGGAAAAAATCTCTGGGTCTATCTGTTCCAACCCCTGCTCAGGCAGACACCCAGAGCAGGTCACCGTCCAGGTGACTTTGCAAGATCTTCAAGGAGGAGGCTCCACAACCTCTCTGGGCAACCCAGGCTCAGGCACTCTCTCAGTATAGAAGTACTTCCTGATGTTTAGAGACAGAACCTCCTGTGTTCCAGTTTTTGCCCATTGCCTCTTGTCCGGGCACCATTGAAAAGAGCCTGGCTCCATCCTCTTTGTACCCTCCCTTCAGGTACTTATATGCATTGATTAGATGCCTGAAACTCCTCCAGTCCAATTTTCTCCCCCTCTCCTGATAGGAAATGTGCTTCCTTGATCATTTTGGTGGCCTTATGTAAGGCAATCTTGATTATGTCCATGTCTCCCTTGTATTGGGATTTCCAGAACTGAAGGCAGTACCCAGGGACAGCCTCACCAATGGAGTAGAGGGGAAGTATCACCTCTTTTGACCTGCCTTTCTTGGCTGGCTTTTGGCTAATACAGTCAAGAGTGCCATTCACCTTTGTAAAGGTGAATGCACCTTGCTGACTCGCATTCAGCTTAATGTCCACCAGGACCCCCAGGTACCTTTCTGCAGAGCCACTTTCCAGCTGGGTGGCTACCAACAAGTGCTAGTGCCTGGAGCTGTTCCTGTCTAGGTACAAGACTGTTCATTTCTCCTTGTTGAATTTCATGGGATTTTTGTTTGCCCCACCTTTCCAGGCTGCTGTACCTTAAAAGTAAATGGTAAGGATAGCCTCCAAGTGCTTTTTAAACTGTATGGTCTACTGTTTCTTAGCAGCTAACATTTTTACAGTGGCATTTCCATTATTGGAGTTTTGGAAGACTTTCAGAGGTTATTATGGAGTAAAAAAGAATGACAAAGTTAACATGTACAGATCCCATATGTCAGATGTACGCTTCTTGGAGAACGAGATGGGATTAATTATGTTAATGATAACACTTCAAACTGTTTTTATCTCCAGCCACAAATTAAATAACCTTGTTAAGAGGAAAATTGAGGACAATGGCACATTAAATCCCTGACGCAATAGAAGTGGTTTCTTCCATTCTTCATGTAGGTTGCATAGTGGTGTAGTTTCCAAGTTACTTAAGATGACTTTGAAATTGTTGAGGTGTATACTCAACTTTTTTTTCTGTTTAATGAATACTTACTAAGAACGGGGATTAAAAATAGTTAATTTGAGCACTCCATTCACTGTTGTCATCAGCATATCTTTAGCAGGGCTATTTGCTTCATAATTAGAAGTTAAGACAGTTTGTAGTATTCTTATTAATTTAATTAGTGATTTGTGGTTCCTTGGGATGTGGACATCTCCCCAGGTTTTCATATACTCTGTTTTTAAAACATCTTCTTGTTCTCTTGTGACTTTCATTTGTAAGAATGGAAATGCAATAGTGGATTTGTCATTAAAAAGAAAGCCATGTGTAATTACCTAAGAATCAGAGTTTTTCTCATAAGTAGCTATCAGCTAGTTCTGTTGTGTTTTTTTTGTTTTTTTTTTTTTGTTTGGTTTTTTTTTTGTTGTTGTTTATTATTTTAAGATTTCCAGAGCTGTTTCTGCTAAATTTTCTGTCTTTAGGGAGCTTTTCTAGGCTGATCCATAGAATTCTGTCATGACTTGAAATTTCTGACACTTAAATCGTTTGTTTTGATCCATCTGTCACATTTTATTCCCAAACAAAATGAGTTTTGCAAAATAGAAGTCAGTGCAAGTATTAACATGCTGATTATTACTGTATGCATGGTTGAATGGTTCTCTAGCAAATTCATCTCAGTTAATTATGATATTGTTATCAAAATGAATTGAAAGAAATTGTTACTTCTTGAATGTGAGTTCCTAAAATTTTAAGTGTAATTACTTTCAGCAAACAAAAAATGGAAATTAGATCTGAGCTAAATCCTGAAGTTAATTTTTCCACTTAACCTTAACTTGGCCAAGTAACTATTAATTTCCAAGTTGAAACTGCAGTGAAACATTGAAGCTTAGTTTGCTCTGGTATGTAAATGTATGGATTCCAACAAGATGAACTGTACCAGAATGAGAGGCTTTTAATGGTCAGAGGGCAGAATAAGTGTGAAGTTCACCTTTGGAGTTGCAGCAGTGTATTAAGGAGCCAGGAACCCCATGAACTGAATGGGATGAAATATACTTACAAAGCATGTACTGTCAGGAAGTGAACATTAACATAAAAGCAGTTGATTACTATTTAGTGAAGGTAAGTAAAAGGGCTAAGTGACACCGTTATTGCCTTGTGAAAGTTTAGCTGATGATGGGTTGATCACAGATAGTTGTGGAAGGGACACTTAAAGTGCATAGGGTCTGAAATAAGTCTGCCATGAGCTATGTCATAGTCTGCAAATTTACAAGTCAAATGAATAAATTATATACAAAGGAAACAAATCATCTAGCTGTATTGACTTCTATATCCGTGTTGATCAACCTAAACTCATGTACAGCCAGGAGAGACATAATATAGTCAGCAGCCTATGAATACCAAAGACAGACACTTCAAGGAGTTTGGTTGAGTTACATCCCGTGTTCAATTCTCTCTGTTTTGTTTACTCTCTCTCTTTTATATGTATGTATGCATGTGTGTGTCTGTATATGCTGCTCTGAAATTAGTGCCTCCTATTTATTATGTTGCCCCCACAACCTCAGAGGCAGGTGTTGGTGGTATGGCAGTAGAGAATGAACCTTTCTGACAGTTTTCCGTTACATTCTGTTGCTGTGTGATGGATGGCAGCAGGGAAGCATTTTGACAAAACGGCATCTGACCTTGGAGTACATTTGAAGTAAAAGTGTGGAATCGAATTCCTCCATGTGGAAAAAAATTGCACCCATAAACACTTGTTGATGCTTCTGAAAACCAATGACTGGATGTGAGAGTAGTGGGGTAGTAGGTGGTGCATTTCAACTGTAATAACAGCAACCATGGGGAACCTCCACTGATGCAGATATTTATGAATGTAGCATATGGGTTCTTGTTTGTGACTGGCAAAAATGCACAGCTAACATTACTGACTACATTGAAAAGTAGTGTTATTGAGCTTTTAGTATCTGTTGTAGTTTCCATGAAAATAGGAGGCATTACTTACATATACACAGAAGTTGCTCTGAATGTGATACTACAGAGAGGCATTCTGAGATGAGGAGCTCAGATGTAGATGTTTACGTTTTGGATGTATTAAGGTGGGTTAATGAACTATTGAGTTATTTTACCAGCTAGCATGAAGGCAGCTTCAAAACTGTACACCTAACCCATGCAGTAGCAAAAACATAAATGCAAATCAGGAAAAAATATGAAACAAACAATTCAAAGTTTTTGCAGAGAAAAATACTATTCAAAGTGTTCTTCATAGGCAGGCATTTTATGTAGGAATTGCAACGAGTAAGTTCTTTTAGAAAGCTTGTCAGATGCTAAAACAAAGGTAGATAAAAAGGCGCCTTGTAGGCAATTGAAATAGCCCTGAAAATATTTCAGATGTTTGATATGGCCAGGGATGTCAAATACAGTATGTATTGGACAAACATAGCTAAGGATGACAGAGGACTGATGCAGAGTCATAGCAGAAGGAGCAAAAAACGTGCAGTATGTTTTGAAGTAGGGTAAGGATGGGCTGTTTATACACCAACCATGTATTTCCTCACTTCTGTAGCTTATTGCTCAGAGTTCTGGAAATTAGGCAGCTTGTCAGACACTTCCAGAGTATCCAACATACCCAAAGCCTTGATGCATCTCAGCAGAGCAGTCAGCTATTCCAGGCTGAGATTTTTGAGACAATGACTCCTTGTCATCTTGTGGGGAGTACCCCTGAGACTGGGGATTCATTGTCGTGTAGTCTGGATGAAGCTGAAGCAAGCAGTTACATTTGTAAAGACTATGTTGTGAAAAGTTGCCAATAAAATAACAGCAGCAGTACTAATGTTTGATAAATGAGGCTTTGATGGAGGAACATCCTGAAGCAGTAGGCTTTGACATTATTTGTAATAAGCATTAATACTACCATTAGTAAAGGCAGGATTATTGGACAAAATGAAATTACAATATTAAATCTCACTGTGATCAAATAAATGCTAGCAATTTTCTGAAACTGAAATCAAGAATTCTTTGTATGGTCATGCCTAACATCAGTTTGTGTCTTTAAAAATATTTGTATTTATTAAAGAGGGGATCTAAGGTGACACTGCTCAGCCTTTCATCAAAACTGAAGATGTTTTACCTGCTACTGACCCAAAGTGACCTTACAGACACTGAAAATATTGAAATCCATTTTCCTTTGAAACCTGCTGTTATCAGAGCTTGCATCACTGAGCCACTGCGAGGCACCTGAGTGCAGTTTCTCAACAGCTCACCAGCTGGAACAACAGGTTCACAGTCATCTTTTATTCCCATGAGAAAGACTCATGTTTATTCCAGTATCAGACTGTTAAGAAGTGTGTGTATGATTTGTAACAGCAAAGGGAAAAATTTGAGTTAGCTAGCTAGTTAGCTGCTTAAATGTGTAATTTTTATATGTTATGAAGATTCTTTAGGACATGGAGTGAGTAAACAAAAAATGGTATCCACGTTTAACTGTTCTTTTCCTAGACACCCCAGGAGGAATGCTATGAAAAATAATTGCCAAACTGGAGAGAATTCTAATGTAATTTTGTATCATGTTTTGCAACACTTTATTTTCAGGGAGTAAGAAAATGGAAAAAGGATACCTACGCTGCAGGAATAGGATAAAAGGCTGAGGTTGCACTGCCTGAGCTCCATCTTTCTGTTTTGTCCCCCTGAGCAATAGCTCTGAGCAGGAAGGAAATCTGTCTTCCTGGGTGGTGAGCTAGAAGATGTAGAGAATGTCACTGTAGTGAGTGGAGCATGTTATTACAGCCTGACAGAAATTTCTGGTTGTTCTGCTGCTCTGATCTCTTCAACAAAGGAGTCTCCAGGAAATGTGTTCACGCTTAATGAGGAGCAATTTGATAACAAAACTCAACCTATGGGTGACAGCTGTTAAATGGTAAGGGTGATATAAAGCAGGGTGTGTATCACAGTGTTTCTGGCCAAAATCAGCGACTATGACTACCATGTGCCTGTTGCAGGGGATCCTACTTGCCATCACCAGCAGGCAGCTTGCTCTGAAGGACTGTGGAAAGTTGCCTGTTGACTGCAGAGATCCATTCAGATAATTGCCCTTTTTAGCTCCTTACATCCTTTCTTTTTCTGAAGTATTGTATTACGATGCAGCTGTTAATATTTCTTCCTCCCTGTACAACTTTCTTTGTCTTTCACTCCTGGGACTAAGTGTCCCCTTTGGAACCACCTTTCTGTAAGGGCCTACCTTTCTATCATACCCTAGAAACTCTGCTTTGTCTTGCTTTCCATCAGCAAATTCTATTTCTGTAACTGCCCTTACGCTTTTTCTGTACAAGTTAGACCAGAAACAGTTAGGGCAAAGATAATGATAAGCTTTGGGGGAGAAAAAAAATCCATATGCTTTGACATCACTCTGACCTTGACACACAAAGGCATTTGCCAGATTTGAACAGTGAAGTTTATTGGAAGTAGTTACACAGAAGTAGTAAGAAAACTTAAAATGACTACGCTTGTATTTGACTATGAGACTTTGATTCATAGAATGACAGATAATTAACCAACACATTTGTCTACATGGAATGTCAAACAAATATTTAAATAATCTTGCAGATCGGATAATAATAACTTCCATGGCTTAATGTTAAGGTAAATAGCCTACAGGATAGCCAGCTGAACAGCAGGGAATTAGTAGGTATATGCAGTGTCTAAGATAAAATTCTACAATAAAGAGTGGATTTATAGCAGCCATATCTTATGTTGTCTTATTAGTAACATTACAAGGATTCAATAATACTGTGTTTTTACATAATAGTAAAAATTTTTAATGCATGACCATCCTGCATCTCCCACTAAATATAGTGTTTATTTGGTCCATTATCTGAGTTTAAAAAGTAAACTTCATTTTGCTGCAGATCCAATAGACTTTGTAAAATCTGCTGTGGATATCCAGCCTCATAAAGTTTTATGTAGTTTTATTTTGTATTTTCTACCCTTATAGCTCTTTTATATCCTATTCTTAATGTATAAGGTAGATTATCAAACACTGCAACCCCCAGTGGAAAAGTCATTTATGAAAATAAAAAATTATTTCCAAACCAAGACTCACCAATCGAAATCTCATGAGAATAGTGGATGAGATATTTGATTTCTAATTAGAGTAGGAAATTTCTTATGAAGAATGGGAAATTACAGAACTGTAAAGGTTAGAAGGAATCTCTAGTCCAACCTCCTCGGTTAGAACAGTTTCCCTACAGTACACAGTAATCTACAATAGGTTGCACAAAAAAATATCCAGACAAAGTTTGAATGTCTCCAGGGAAGAAGATTCCAAAACCTCTCTGGGCAGCCTGTTTCAGTGCTCTGATGCCGTCCAAGTACAGATTTCTTTTTTTCTCATGCTCAGGTGAAGCTTCCTGTGTTTCAGTTTTTGTACATTGCCCCTCGTGCTGTTGCTAGGTACCACCAAAACAGGCCTTTTCTTGCTATGATACAGTGTTGCATCTGAGTCATAGAATGGATTTGGTTGGAGGGGTAGTTCTAACCCACTTGCAATTTGCAGGGTATCCAGCCACCAGATCAGGCTGCCCAGGTTGCTGTCTAGTCTGGCCTTGAGCATTTCCAGAGTTGGGGCAGCAACAGCCTATATAAAAAATCAGTTTCAGTGTCTCACCACCCTCTGAGTAAAAAATCTGTTCCTAACATCTAACTTAAATCTTTCCCCTTTTAAAGCTTTGTCCTATCAGACAGTGTAAAAAATCAGTTCCCCTCCTGTTTGTAAGTTCCTTTCAAGTAGTGGAGTAAATGGTATTTTGTTGTTGAAGTCTTGGACCTCATTAAGCGTGCTTGGTCCATAAAGCCAAGTATCGTAAAATATTCTATATGTCTAATTCACAAAGTAAAACACACACATATATATATATATATATATATATATATATATATATATATATATATGCTGGCAGTTGGTCTCAAACTTTTAAAATATTTTTTCAAATGAGATCTTTCAAAGCATGGATGAGTTAGAGATCAGTTGGGCTGAGAAATGTGTTGAATATGCAGCTCGTAATCAGTATAACTTATTTCATACAAGGACTACACTAAATTGCAATTTTTAGTAAGAGGTGGCGCATTATTATTTTGAATTCTTTCCAGTTACAATTTAAGTCTATTCTTTTCCAAAAAGTTAATGTACAGCCTTGACTAAAGCTTGGTTCTTTGTCCTCTTAAATAAGATTTGTTTTTAGAAAGCTCAGTTCCTAATAATAGCAATTAAATACAAAGATCTGTCACAAGCTTTTCAGTCTGTTGGTCCCATGTGCATTAGAGTGAAGGCTCTGTAGTTTCTCAGAGGAAGGCTTCTGTAAATGGAAGATTAAGACTTTGAGTGTGAAATCATACATGTTATGTGATGCTATTGCTGGCAGGCACCATATAACAGTGCTGATAGCTCACAACAACCAGGAGGCTTTGTCTCCTTTGTCTGTCTGTACCTGTAATAAATATATGTTCTTAATCCTAATATGATGATGGAATTTCTATTTTCTCTTATATTTATGGTTAATTCTATGGACTCCTGCATTGACTGGTTTGTCTGACTCATGAAGCCATTTGGCTTCATTTCTCACTCAGAGAATCTAATTTTATTTAAGTAATAAGGGGAAAGAATTACAAAAATCCTTGAAACAAAGTGTTTCCAACTTAGAATATCTTGGAAGATAAGTTTATTTTTTACCTCTTTTTTGTGTTTCAAGCTTACTAATTCATTGGGCCACTGGCAGTTTGTTCAAAGCAATTGTAGCAGAAGTGTGGAGATTCTGTTTGCTTTCTGTGCAGTAAATCAGCTTGTTGTTGTCTTAAATAAAATTTTGAAATCTTAGAGAGGTTTAATTAAAATCAATGAAGGATTTAAAAATGAATACTGAAATCATTGCTGGAGAAATATAATTAGCAAAACAAATTGTGTCCTAAAACATTTCCAGAGCAGCCTGTGCCAATCCTTGGCACAGAGGGACCCAGTGCCAATCCTTGCTGAGGAGAAGGCTGGAAATATTCTGGGGAAGCCATAAGACGACATCAAGAAAAAAAGCTGAAGCCATCCTACTGCTGGTAGCTTGGCCCCACATTAAAAGGCTGTTTTGTCACTTAGTTTTACATGTTACCAGTAGCCTTATTAAAAAATAAATGTGATTTCTCTTCCTTGTTACTAAGCATCTGCTTTGTATCCAAAGTTACTGATTACCCATAATTTCCATTTCCTATCTGTGTTTCTGAGGTCTGCTGGAGAGCATGAAAAGAATGTGAATCAAACCATGTTAGCCTTTTTATGTTTATTACTTGACATAAAGTATTCTAATTTCCCTATTTGGGATCTGCTAATGTCAGAGGAAATGTCTACACCTATAATTTCACTAGGAACAGGCAGTATTGGGAATACAGATTCTTCTAATATCTTGATGGTACTGCATTGTGGATGTGATGGCTGTCTTCCCTTTTGGCTCCTGGAGAAATTTAAGAAAAGCCAATTGCTACTCTACATTTAAAAGAGTGTATGCAACTACTTTCTGAGTCACATTGTGAAAAATTACTTGTCCTTTTCCAGCCTCTTCATTATAATAGAATCTCTTTCTTGGCATCAACCTTGTGTCGAGGCAGTCCTTGCTAAATTCATTACCATTGCAAATTGTCAGATTGATATCAGCCAGTTGTCTGAAACAAAGGGCTTTGAAATAGGTTACCATGGATCTTTGTCAGTTTTGGCCTGGGACCTAAACTGGAATCTAAATTTCTTCCCTCACTTCTCCTTACAATTTTTGCCTTGACTCCATTCCCATCCTTTCCTCCTATCAGTCATTTGACTGAGTGACATGCCCAATCTTGAGGCTTCCTCCTGCATATGCTTGCTCCTGAGGAGATCTTTCCAGATATAAGCAGGGGAGAAGAAACATCTACGATCAGCTAGTAGATTAATTCTGTGCTGAAGTGTTGATTTTGTTATAAGACTGTCATGAACGTTTGCAGGGTTAGAAAATGGAGTGTTATTATTTTTGTAGAATGGTGACCTCAAAAGCAAGCCATTGTTTTCATGTGCTTTATTTCCACTTAATTCAAACAGCTTCTTCATGTTTCTGAGCATTGATGAGGTTATTAAAGCAGTTTTTATTTCAGGTCTGTTACCACTAAGACCATATAACAGTAATAATTCCACATATGACTTCTTTCTGGTTGTGATGTGCAAGTAGATTCCTGGTTCAGCTTCCTTTTCTTGCATGTTTCCAGGAAATAAGATATCCAGAATGACTGCAAGTTCCTGCTCTGACTCACTGACGAGTCCTAATCTTAGCTACTAAAGAGTAGGGAATGAATAACCAAGGGTGTAGGCCCAACTGTGCATCTCCTTCAAGTGTTAGCAGATTCAAAGCTTTCTTGTGTTTTCCGGAGACAACACTGGCATAACTTGGTAGAAAGGATCTGCCCTGCGTTTCCTGTTAGAAGTATTTTAACCTGAGCCATTGCTATAGTAAATCTGTTCCAGCTGACATAGAGCATATAACTCTATTAACCAACCTGAAAAAAGAAAACCAGATCTTGTAAAACCGAATCACAACCTTTGATACCTAAGGGGCCAGTTATCTTGAAAAGTACTTTTGTAGCTATTTATTTACTAGAGTGGAAATGGTTGTTTTTAATTTGAGGCTCCTATATGTAGTAGTCTGGGACAGGCGTGCATGTCTGAGAGTAGTCTGACTCTAAAGACTGTTGAAGAACACTTGGATGTGGGTTGTTCTAAGAGTCAAAGGACTTTATTGGCTTGCTAAAAGCAACTCTGGCATTATCCTATTGTTTCATCAAATAAATAGGTTTTTATTAATATAAAAGGTTATTAACAGGATCAAGCTAGCTTGGTAATTGGTATAGCATGAGCTGAATGGCAGTAGATGTGGGATTCCATATATCTCAATGGGCAGATGCAGTGAAGCCAAATAAAGCAAGTTGTTATTGTTGTTATCAGGGTGTTATTTAGAAGTAGCTTGACAGTGCAATAAAAGCAAATTTCTGTACGTTTTTTTTTTTTTTTTTTTTTTTAACTGCAGTTTGTTTTCTGCTTTCATTCCTTATATTATGTGGGGGAGGCATGAGGCATAAAAGAATGATATTATCTCAGGAGTGTTCACTATGATTCTTAAATTCCATCTCTTTCAGTCCTGTGCATTAAATTACAGAATTTGCTTCTTTGGAGTAGTTTTCTGTGCTTTATAATTAAAAGAGATTATGCATATTATCCTTTTTATTTTCAGATTTCTATCTCCTAATTTCTACCTGCCTAACAGAATGAATTGCAACCAGTATTTTAAGGTCAAAATTATGTTCTTAAACCATGAGTCACATTTCATTCACAAAAGATGTTCTCTAATCTGTTAGACCTGGAGACTTTAGGGCCTCCTTAACATACGCAGCAATTATGTGAAATGTACACCTTCTTTTTCCAAATAATGTGTTCCTACCTGCTGCTACTGCTTCATTTCCTTCACCTTAGCAGCTTTGAGCTGTAAATTGTTAAGTGTCAAATTGCAGTTATGTCAGCAATTATGTGACTCTCCTCCTCCCTCAAAAAGTCTATGTCCATGTTTTCAGGAAATATTCTTCAGATCTTCTTGAAAACATGTTATGTTTTCTTAGCTGTTCTACTAATTTCCTGGCTTCTTTTAAATAGTAACATGAAAGAAAAAGCCACTTTTTAAGTTGGAGGAGATACACTTGCACTGCCTTCAACATCCAGCCAACAGCTCGATCAAATGCACAAAAATCTCTCTTTAAAGAAAACTCCAGAGTTTTTACAACTTTTCCACAAAACCCGTAGGTTTTATGACTGTTTTAGTTATTAAGTCTAATTTCTAGTATAAACATGGGCTTTTTATAATACAGAAATGAGGAAGTTGTACATTCAGCTGTAAAAATGTCAAATAGTATTTGGCAATAATTCAAATGTATTCACTCAAGATGTATTGAAGAGTTTTGGTAGAACCACTTCTGTCCTTTGGTACTTCTGAGAACTTGGAATGTTTTTAAATCTTGTCCTACTTCTCAAACTGAAAAGTATAATTATTCCAATTTTTATAGACATATTTTTCGCCTGTTTTCATGGAGGAGAAAAGGACAGCAGACGTTCCTGAGGTGTACCAGTGATTTTAACCTAGCTAAAAAATACCTTAAGTGTATCTTATCAAGCACTCTGAAAATAAATTGTTGGAGTCATTTCATTTTCTGAGAGACAAACTATATGGAGTTTATTGTCAGTGTTGCTTATTGAGAAGACACAGTTTTGCTGGATACTGAAACAGAACCCAAGTATAAAGTCTACCCATAAATGTACATCTTAAAAAGTTGATCAATTGTAAGGTATAGCAGCACAGTTATCAGTTATTTCAGTAGGTTTAATTATGTGCATTTAAAGTGTAAATTTAAAATTTACTATGGTAAATTGTGTACTTTGTTTACCATAAAACAAAAAGGTAGAAAAATATATGTGAAGTACTTTTTATCCTTAGTATATTTTAAAACTCAGGTGGTTGTCAGTTTGCAGACTGGAGTTTTATGTGTTTTATTGCCAGGAAACTAACCTACTTCTGTCATGTATTCTTGTTAAGTTCTTGTTAAGATTGAGGTAATTGGAAGAATCACATTTGTATTGAATCTCGTACAATATTGTTTTCCTTTCACATGTGTTGAAGGTATTTATCTTCCAGGCAAAATTATAGTACTGGCTAGGCAAGCTCAGGAAGATTCTAAACTATTTCTGTGTTGACGTTTGTTTTGTTAAAAATTTAGTGATTCTGGCCATCAGTTTAGATATTAAAAGTCAGCTCTACTAACTGAAACCTCTTAAACTTACTAAATGTTTAAAAACTGAATATTCAGTGCTTCCTATTTATAAATCTTATTTTTTTTTTCCTAATACAGCCATGTATTTCTGTTTTTACTTTGTATTCACTTTACAAGGATGCCACATTCAGGTCAGTTTTTTTTCTCAGTTTTGCTTCTAAATGATGCCTTATACAATGAAATGTAATCACCTTTATTGACTTGCTAATCCTCCCGGATCACAGTATCTGCTGTACTTGCCAAGGTGTAGTCCATAGAAAGCTGCCCCAAAGGAGACAGCTCTTCAGTTTTACTTCTTTAGGGGAAATCAATTGCAGAAACTGAGGACAAGTAATAGCTTTTGTCCTTCTACAGATGTTTGTAAGGTTTGATCTTTTTGATGTGTCCTGTATGAAATTGCTCGTCAGATAGAGACTTTTTTTTTTTTTTTTTGTAATGATAGGCACCTATGAGACACGTTATAACATTTTTGCTGTTTTATCTGTATAATGTTCTTTTTGGGAAAATGTTCCTTTTAGAATAGTGCTATCTTATAAAAGGACATGAATTCCAAAATACGGAGCTACTATTCCATGCTAATAGATGCTTGGCATTAGCATGGTATGGCTCAACTTTGAGAAAATTCTGAGGTTAGTTCTCTGTCTGTGTATACTATACCCCTCTGTATGAGGGGTAGTTAGATGATCAGAGGGTAGAATACATGACTTTTCATTGGGAACATCCTGACTTCCCATTTGTCTCTTCTTCAACATCACTCTCAGCAGTCAGATTCATCCCCTCCACTTGTTGGAAGCCTGACTACTGAAAGAACAAACAGCAGTGTTTGTAGGCACCTTATCAACTTGTTGGCACTAAGGCATAACTTTCTGATGTGCACATTAATTGTACTGGAACTGAACAGCAATTCTGTAGAATGATGGGTTGTGTTGTAACAATTAAGTTATGCATTTCGATAATATGTCACCTTGTTGTATTAATGTAAAACTGAGACTGTGTGGAAAAATAGATATTTAGCAAGCAGCCAACCTGTCCTTTAAGCAGGACCAACAGCATATTCTAGTCTCCAAAGATAACAGTATACAAGGATAAACTTCAATGAAAATAGAATGTAAAGTGTAGTGGAAATGTGAGCTCATTTTGAATAGGTTTACAGAGATCTTGTCATCTCATTTTCTGTGGCAGACTAATACTCTTGTTTATATTTTTACTTCAGATAATCTAATATAGTTCTTTCAATCTGTGGGGTATTGTCTTTTTTTCTTTTTTCTTTTTTCTTTTTTCTTTTTTCTTTTTTCTTTTTTCTTTATACTTCTGTGGCTCTCTTTAACATCCAGAGAGTCTGCACAACTGGAACAGTGAAATTAGTAATATTATAATTTTTACTCATTGATCAAAAGGTCAGTTGAAAGACATGTTTTGTCCTCAGGATGTTTCTGCATTTGTAAGTATTAGGAATTCTTTTCTCTCACATTTTATTATAATGAAATGAGTCTGAGAATAATAGAAAATTGTACAGATTGGTGGGACCTCATTCCTGGAGAGGAGGAGAAAAGCCCCAGCCTGCCAAGGAGGCATTGCTCAGGTTAGCTCCAGGAAAATTGAGGTCTTTTCATAATTCCAAAAGATGATGACCTAGATGATTCTAGTGTGTCCTTAAAAGGCTACTTGTCCTTAATATTGAATGGACATTCTTTTTGGATGTCCTGGTTTTAGATGTGATAGAGTTGATTTTCTTCATAGGGTCTGGTATGAGGGTAAACGTTGTTTTTAAGAGAAATACAATGTTAATAACAAATAGATGTTTTAGTTGTTGATGAGTAGCGCTGTGCAGAGCCAAGGACCTTTCAGTTTCTCAGCTTCTCCTGCTGCCCTGTTAGTGACAGTCTGGAGGCACAAGAAGCTGCAATGGGACAGAACCAGGACAGCTGAGCTGAACCAGCCAAAGGGATATTCTGTACTACATGGTTGAAAAATTGTAAGGAGAAGCCACTGCTTGGAGATTGGCTGGACTGCAGTTGGGAGGTGGTGAGCAATTGTATTGTGCATCAATTATTTTGCATATATAAATATATGTATGTGTAATTATTATTTTCATCATTACTGTTATCTTCTTTCTCTCTTTCTATTTTACCTCAACCCATGATTTCTTCTCTTTGAGTAGAACCCTCTGAGTTCTTCTCTCTGATTTTCTTCCCTATATCACTGGGAGATGAGAGGGATCAACAAGCTATTGTGTGGTACTTAGCTACCTGACGAGTTAAATCACACCATGGGGAAAGAAGAAAAAACTAATTTGGTAGGACATCCTATGTCTAGACATAGTTTATGGGAATTCTGTACTCAGAACAGTTTTGGAATATGCTTTGATGTGGCCCCAGAAAGATTATAAATTGACATTTCTTTGATTTGAGTAAATATATGTCAGAGAAGAAATAAGGGGGGATAAAAACTTACACATCCATTTTCATACACTTATTTACATGACGTTGGATTTATGAAAGATATAAATTACTGGGTTTAGTTGATATAAAGCTATGGTAGTCAGCTTTATAAATCCATCTTTAAGAGCTTGAGACATTATGTAACTAGATGGGGATTAGGGTCATTATACTGTATTGCTGTATGCCATAAAATGATGATAAAAATATCTGGACTTTCTTATGAAACATTATTTTCTTTCTATCCCTCTTCCTCTGATAATATTGAATTTTAGTTGCGGCTATACTTCTGCTTTGGTTCTTTTTTTTCCTGGAGATTTTCATTTGCATTATCCTGGAAGTTTAGTCTTTTTTGCTATCTGAAGGTAAGAGCAAAGGACAATGATCAAATCATCAGCTTTTCATATTTTGTCTGCTGTATTTAACCTGACAGGGCTATCTCAGGCTTGTATTTGTGTTCTATCCATTAGTTTTTCCACAACATATATTAGACTTCAAATTCAAACAGATGAATCAGAGAATATGTTTTTTTATTTTACTTCATTCATCTCTGGTCATGTCAATTCTTTGTGGTCTGTTGACTGTCTCAGAGATTCAGTTTGATTTGTCTCTAGTCATTTCATTGTCTTCTTGCTGTTATTTTGGCTACTGTGTGTTGTTCTTATTTAAGAATGCTGCCATTCTACAGACAACTTCTGCCCATATTTCAGTATATTCTCAAACTTTAAAAGTGTAGAAAGAGAACTTTATAGCTGAAAGGTCAATATTATCTCCTCAAAATCTGTAGATTTGTTATTTGCTTCAGCAAGACTGGGATCAATCTGTGACGAAGTTTAGCCTTATCCTCCTATTGTGTCTCATCATTAACTGAGACTGAAAGCTGCTTGTTGGCAGAACAGTGCTGTTTATAACAGACTTATGGTAAACCTCACAAACAAAGACTGAACCTCTGATTGTGGACTGCACAGGCCAGCCAGGATAAATAATCATAGAATCTTTGAACAGTTCAGATTAAGGAACTTCAGAAATCACTATATCTGGCTGTGTACTTAAAGCAGAGGGACAGTAAGTGAGCCTTGCCTAAGATATATTTATTTCTTCAATGTATTTAAATACGTGAAGTGTGGAGGTAAATTTTTAATTAAAAATCAATATCAGAGTTGCAATAAAATTTGAGATTAGATATTTTAACTTTCAAGCAATGTTAGAGAGGTAAAGCCACAGAATATGCTTAAGATAGGAACAAAAAATTCTGACTAATACAGGAAAATGAGTTTAGTATTGTGGAATAAGCATACGGTGGATTACCTGTAGGCATCTCTGCTTCACCTGTCCTTCAGGTTCAGCTGTAGTCAAAGAGCAAAAGCTCTCGTAGACTCAGTCAAGCAAGGCAGATCACAGACATGGGGGACAAGGATCCATTACAATTCTGTAGTTTTTGTTCCATTTAATTTTTGTAAGATGGCATGGACTTATTTATCAACAAATTCATCTTTATGTTGTTAGACCAATTCACTGTTTTCATCTTAATTAGTTATTACACAGTCCTCAAATAAAATTAGAATTGAAAATAACTACTTAAAGCTTTTTCTTAAATGTGGCAATATTCAGGTTATTTGGATCACCTTAAAAGGAACAGAATGAACTACTTCCATTTATTTCAGATATTCTGACCAATTCTTTTGACCAGTTATGCTGACCAGTCCTTACCATAGAAAGAATTAAGGCTTAACTGCTTTAGTGGTTGATTCCATGAAACCAAAATTAACTTCATGAAACAATTTTCCTTTCATCTGCTCCAGATAATCAGTGAATTAAAATCTCTGGCCTAGAACATCATTTTCTGTTACTGCTATAAGGAGATTCCAACTTAGTATATCACAGATATACTGTGATAGATATCACAGTAGTAAACCTGAAGAAGAAACGAAAGGTGCCCCTGTAATGGGCGAGTCAGTAGAGAAACTTCATGGAGATGCTGAATAAAAGAAACTCATTGTAAGAGCTTGATTGATATCTATGGATACCTTCTCAAACTTGTAAGAAAGTTGAGAAAATAAATAGCCATAAGAATAATAACTCAGTGCATTATCAGTTAACTGGATGATTAAAATGAAGAAGTATTTGGATTTGACTCTAACCCATCAACAAAATGAACACAGTGTATGTATGAATTTGTAATGTGATGTGCATTTTATGAAAGAAGAGTTTCCATAGCAACACAGCAGAAAATCGATAAATGAGTTGTGGTGTGATCTGAACAGTGCCTCACCACCAGGTAAAGTTTAAAGTAGTAGGAAAGCAGCATAGTTATCAGCAAACTGCAGACCATTTGTGTAATTCAGCCAGCCACTTAATTTTATTCATGGATGACTCTAACTTCATCCTGTAAGATTGCCCTGTTCTATAACTCTAGTTTCTCCAACAGTGCAATTTAAGAATGAAATTGTTCTGCCCTATGGGGCAGGCGATAGCAGTTTCAATAGTATGACAGTAAATACAAAGAGCCATGACTAGATTAGTTTAGCAGATCTGCTAGTGCTTTAATGACTTTGGTCTCCATTAAATGTTCTGTTTCCTAGTATATCAACTTGATCTCATTAAGCTACTGAGTTTAGAAAGAAAAAGTCATGAAATGCTCATTTACAGAATTATTTTTTTTTTTGTGCAGAACTTCTTATTAGTTTGAATAATAACGGATATGGCAAAATACATATACTAGTCTTGCATGCATTCTCTTTTATTTAGTCACAGTAGAAATGATTTCTAATTGTAAAAGAATCTCAGAAACAGAGTGGTTCTTTACGAACTCCCTTCACATATTTTTTATATACATTGATATGATTCTCCTTTAGCCTTCTCTTCTCCAGACTGAACATTCTCAGTTCCCTCAGCCTTTCTTCATATAAGGATTGCTCCAGTGCCTTAATTATGTCAGTGACCCTTCATTGGACTTGCTCCAATAGCTCTCTGCCTTATATTAGAGAGTCCAGAGCTAAACACAGCACTCCAGATGTGTCACATCAGGAATTAGAAGAGGGGAAGGAAGAATCACCACCACCTCCATCAAACTGCTGACAGCACTATTCTAAATGCAACCCATCAAGCAACAAGCATACTTTTTTAACCTTTTTGACCACAAGGTCACACTGCTGGCTCATGTTCGACTTGATGTCCAAGAACACACAAGGGTGGTTTTCTGAAAACCTTTTCAGCTGATTAGCCTCCACTATATATCACTGTAAAAAGAATGAAAAGAAAACATAAACTTTGAGCTTCAACTAATGCTGCTTCCCAAATCGTGTTACTTCTCATCTACGTCAAATAATCATAAAATAGGCCAAATCAATTACTCTATGGTCATTATACCAACTGTGACCTGTGAGTTTTTACCAGGAATAAAAAACAGATGCTTTAGATCAAATTTCAGTGTAAACGGCACACTATGAATCTAACTACAGACTCTTGTTATTGAAGGAAGGGCTGCATCCAACTGCGAGAGGAGGAATCTTACAAAACTTTTCTTCCACTCTTGGTATTTTTTTGCTATCAACAAATGTATGTTCAGTTGACTTTCATCAGCTAATTTTATGAAAACAGAGCGAAAAACATCTGGAAGTAAAATATCGTAGTATACCTAGCTATGTACTTTAATGAGTCTCATTCCATTGATTCCAAGTATAGCACATAGCACAAATAGCACATAGTCTCTGTATAGCAGTGCATGATAGCAGGATTAGAAAGACTAAAAAATGAAAAAATGAAAAAAATGAAATCTGAGGAATTGAAATGCCCCAAAATTTTAAAAGAGTGACTTTTTGGTTTTCTTCAGAAAGGAAAAAAAATGCTTTTGTATTTGTAAATGTTTCTTGTTGAATTCGTCTGATTTTTTTTTATTATTATTATTTTTTTTTTTTGAGATCATGTTGATTATAGAGGTCTTTATCAAAAAAGTTTAGTTTAGTAATCTATTTACGTCTCAACACAGTCAGACTGGATTCCGTTTAATTGCAGTTGAAAAGATATTCTTTCTGTGAGGTCCTGCTACTGCAAAAGAAGTATTTACATTACTGTATATATAGTAGAGGCTTCATTATGTGGCAGTAATGAAATAAAAAAAGACTACAAACGAGGTAGACTGCTCAGATGGAGGGAGGATATAGGATGTCACAGTGAGTAAAGTTCCTTTCCAAACAAACTAAAGCTCCAGGAATAAGTTGCTTAAAATTGTGTGTTCCTTAGCAATATAATAACGATAATAAAAAAAGCTTTATATAGGAAAAAGCAGTATATAGACCCAAGAGAGTTTTTGATAAGCCTTTCTATAACAGGGTAAACATTAGGTAGTGCCTGAACATAACATTATGAATTCTTAATGTCCCATCAACTCCCTTGCCTGGGAAGTCAAATGACAACCTGGCAGAAGAGTTTCTTACGCAGCTTGATGACAAATACCTTATCAACAAGCATGCAATTTTTCTTCCTATTTATCTGCTGTTTTAAAAGTCACAGCCACTGCCTGAAGTAAATCTTCATAGCAGAGCATTGTAGCAGTACAGCACAATTTCACTTTGCTCACGGTATAGGAATTCACTCCCATTAAGTGCAAGCCATACCTGATGAGCTAAAGGAATGTATTATCAGCAGACCTTCACTCTGAGAAATGGGGTAAGAGTAGGTTGCACCTGCTGAAGGTAGAATGATTTATCTCAGTTCAGTAAGATGCTCATAAAATCTCTGCTACCAACACCTGTAAACATGCCAATAAATAAAATGAGCAGTCCTTTGCTGAAATGCAGTGTCAAAATATGTGAAGATCTTGCCAACGGGAGACCTAGCAGGGCAGGAAAATGCACAGCAATTTGACGTGTATTTGGGGTAGCAGCTAAAAGCAGCTTACAAGAGCTAGTAGACTTCTCTTGTTCTAGTTACATTCAATAATATTTTATGCAGGAGGAGAAATAAGCATTAAATATTTTTGAGCAGGAAAAGATGCAAAATCTGATGTTATTACACTGCAAAAAAAATTAAGTACACAGGCCATGTAACACTGATAATAAATTGAAATCGAAAGAGTGACTCTTAGGCACGGAATCCCTTGTTCTACTATTTTAGAAAAAATCTCTCAGAAACTTAGTTAAAATTAGGTGAAGCTCAGGAATTTCTTGCAGGGTACCAGTAGTGGAAAAGATTACAATGGTAACTTGGACATCAGAAGACTACTTCATCAGGAAAGGCCCAAAATGTTGAGTACATGCAGCCTTTAGAAAGAAGACTTCATTAAAGACTGAATGCTTAAGAGATTAGAATGAGTGTCTTAGGAAAGATCTGCTCTGACAAGAATAAGAAAGCGAAAGAATTTGGCTTGTAATGTTGTGAGAACTGACAGAAAACACAAACTTTAATGTGAGCGCAAACGGATCGATAGCAGTGAAAATGTAAGATATGTGCAACTGAATAGTGAGTGCTACTCTTCATAGGACTAAGTCTTCAATGATAGTATCTTAAATTCCTTTCGTAGTCAGCACAAAAAAGGGGAAAAATCAGGGAGTACTTTGGTAAATCATAGCACCTCTCATAATTCTCTTTCCTATTGCAATTCCATTCTAGCCCCTGCAATTCTGTGATTCTGTGATTAAGGGCTAATTTGGATTCAAATATAACATTTTCAAGTGGTAAGTGTAAAAGGGATTCCAGCATTTTCTCGGAGACTGGCAAAATTGTACCTGGGATATCTAAGAAGAAAACTTGTCAATGATTAAAGTAGATTTCATGATGAATTTTGTTGCTAACACAGTCAGGGAACCTCTATGCGTTGTGTTTCACTTTGCTAACTTGGGAGTTCAACAATACTGTCTTAGGATATAGCAGAGTGTGAGTATTCTGTTGTGTGTTCTCTGTGCTTCAGACACTATCGAGATATATGCTTCTCAGGTGGATGTATCAGGTCATTTGCTGGTTTTATCTGATGCACACTGTGTGGTAGTAGTAACATTTTGTCATTTGTACGTAAAAAAAACATGCAGCAATTTCATTCAGGCATTTACCAACAAGAGCTTCTACTAGCTGATATTGGTACTGATATTTGTCTATTCATGAAACTTCAATGGGAGAAGATTCCAGTAGGGAAGCAGGATTCTAGTTTTGAGGGCATAAAGACTGTAGCATGACGTTATTATCATTACTCTTTCAAGATTGTAGACACATAGTGGGTTTGTATTCTATTGTAAGCAAAGGGTCTGGTGCCAAACATCAGTTCTGGTGCATGGAGGCAGATCCATTCTGTAATGGGGTTTTGAAGAAAGTTTCTTCAGGATGATAGAAAGGACAAAACTTTCACTTCTGAGAGTAATCAGAATTTCAGAAAAGAGTTTCAGAGAAAGTAACTAGCCACGGTGTTCTCCTACTTGGGTTAGTGCACTGCCAGGGTGGTCCTGTTTCAGCCTTTCCTTTGGGAAGCTGTGGAAGGAAAAGGAGCACCACAATACAACTCTGTACACAGTTGCACTCAAGCAATGGTATCTTCTTTAGAGCTTTTCTGATCTTAGTTATAAGCATACATTATTTGCATAGAATCAATATAAGTCACATCAGTTACAGAAATTCCTTGTTCTGCTTTTTGAGGTGTTGCATTTCTGCTTAAAGTCAGAATTTGTGTGAAGACAGTAAAGGATGGTTTTATGTATTTTTATGTCCATGATAAATTTTAAAAGCAAATAACCAATGCAGTATTGCAGTATTGCATCTCTAGCATTATAAGCCAGAGAGAACATCCAGGGAAGATGTAAAATGTCTATATTCAGAATAGTGGGTTCCCAAGATGTGGTCTTCTCTGGGGAATGAGGTGTGCTGAGCAGTACATTACAATTCTGATGAAGCCCTTATGGCATGACAGATGTAGAGTCGAAAACTTTTTGGTACGTTTGGAAGCAATGAAGCTCAGCAGGGCCAAGGCTCAGTGTGGCTAACATTGTAGGAGAAAATCTCCTATCATGGTTCATTGTGTCCTTAGAATCTTGCAGAATACCAAGGTGTGGAAGAGCTACTGGTTTAACCCTCTTTTCTCCTTAATGAGTCCTTTTGCACCATCATTGTCTGAATCTCTTTCAAACTATTCACAAACTTTTGCTCTATTGTATTCCTAATATACTAGAGCTTCTTTCATGTTTTGGTTTGGTTTTTGTTTCTTGTTTTATTGTTTTGCTTTGTTTTGTTTATTTCCCAGCATATAATTCTGCTACCTAGAGATCTGGGGAAAAAAAAAAAAAAAAAAAAAAAAAAAAAAAAAAAAAAAAAAACAATTTACCAACAGAATATTTGCTCACAGATGCAGTTTTCTGTCAAGAAGCAGAAAACTTCTGTGCTTCTGTGTCCTTAATGTTGATTTATAAATCTTTGGTGTGTTCCTCATCTCACTTGTCTGCATAGATAGCTCAGATGTTCTATGTAGCTATGTGTACTTTTTCCTATCTTATTATTGTCTTCAGTGCATGTGTCATTAATCCCCATGATAAGAGCCAGACTGCCTTCTCTTGGAAGCCACCATGAAGTGTCCATGTTTTTAAAGCAATTACAGTTCCAAAGAATAAACAACTCAATATGACCTGCAACTGCTGTGCACAGAGACAAAGCACAGACAGAAGTGGCATTTGTACGGGTGTTTTAAGCTCTTTCCACAAGCACTGTTCATAATGATGCAAACAAACACTGACTCTACAAACCACTTAAGCATTATGTCTCTACCTAAAGAGAGGCAGCCATAGGCCCAGACAGTATTATTTTCCTCTTGATTACATATGTCCAAATCCCTCGTTCCCCCTCCCCATCTTTTCCAGATTCAATTCCATCAAATATAAATACAAAATAAGAGCATTTCTAAGTGTTTCTACCTATATTTATATATTACGCTCAGCTATAGTTTTCCATCTTACTGATATTACTGTAGTGTCTTGTCAGGCTGAAAACATCCAAGAGAGAATTGCTGAATGTTCTGCAATGGTTTTGAAGGAAAGCAGTCTGTGGCTTTTAAAATGAGATAGTCCAGTGAATGCTGGAGAACGCAGTGCCCTGTAATACCTTTTCAACTGAGTCCTGAAACCCAAAGAGGATGGGCAACCAATTGTATGAGCGGATTTGCAAGGAATAAATAACACTTATGTTCAGGTATGAGAAGTTTCTTTTTTATTAAGTGCCCCAAAATGTTTATCAGGCAGGGCATTTGAAATTTTTTCTTAATTTCTTGGCAAAGATCTTGTCAAGAAGAAAATCTTGAAGTTATTCCTCTTCATCTGTTAAAAAATAATTGCATTTGTATCTTACCAAATGAGATTATGTACTCTGAAAAAATAAATATGATCGTCAAAGAATGAACATTTTAGAATGTATTCAATTAGCTCTTTCTATCACTTCTATCACTTCGTTTGCTTGTTTCATCAATAAAGTCTGACGTATCAGTAGATATGGCTTCAGTTTGCACGTGTGATTCAACCAGTTTTATGTTCTATCTTTTCTGCTTATTTTTTTAATATTTTGTATAGTATGCAGTAACTTAATCATCTTTATCATGAGGATAACTATAGCTGTAAACGGATACATATATAGCACACTCCAATATTGTTCTGCACAGGACAAATAACACTATTAAAGAGTTCTTTTCCAACCTTTAAAATTCTGTGTAGTAAATGTTTTAAACTTCTTTCTGAAGAATCCCATAGTGGCAGCACCCAGTAGTGTGGGTTGTGTGGGAAAAAATCTCTTTTCAGAGATAGAGCAACATCAAGAGACAATTTTCTCAAGAATCTGCTCATTTGTTGTAGCATAGACCTTATCCTTTTTTATTTTGTTGTTGTTGTTGTTGATTTGTTTGTTTTGATGTTGTTGGTGGTGATGGTTTGTTTTGTTTTGGGTTTTTTTTGCTCCTGTGATGCCTTGCTAACATCAATCTGAAAGATGGAGGTAGTTCCAGGGAATTGCAGCCCTAAGCAGTTGTTTTTTTCTCATGTGTCATTGTTAGTTGTGCTGGTTGGAACCACTTTATGGTGATTTCCTGTTTGCCTCCTTGCCTGTCTCACTGTGATTTAAACCTAGTCCACAGTCCTCTTTCATTATCTGCAGGTGACAATAGTTCTGGCTTATTTTCTGATAATCTCTCTGTTGATTTGGTGGGACAGTTTATTTCACCATAGCCATTCCAATAGCAGCTTGTGAAAACAGCAGCTTTTGGATGGGAGTAAAAGTGATTAGTTCTCTGAAGCAGCTGTGGCAGTTATGGTAGCAGCCAGGAGGATGCCAAATCATATTTTTATGTACTTTCAAGGGAAATAAATAGTCTGCAATTTTTTGCGCAAGCTGAATGAAGTAAAAAAAAAAAAAAATTCATAGGTTCTCCATTTTTCCTCTGCTGCCATTCATGACCTCCAACAATGAAGACAACTGTGTGCTCAGGTGGTAGCTGAAAGCAGTTTTGTTTCTACATCTGCCTGTGCATGCTTCCTGAATTCAAACCTTAAGAACTTCATTGCTTTAAAAAAAAAAAATAGAATGTGCACGAGACTTTATTTTGCCTGCTGACGTTTCCTGGGAGGTAAGATTTTATTCTTGAATCTTGTGAGTTTAATCCATTACTTTCTCCTTCATTATTCATCCAAAAGGAATTGGCTAAAATGCTCATGGAAAAAAATATTTCCGCTTTTCTATAGCTGATATCTTATGAGAAAAGCTTCCTATTCTGCAGCATACAGATATTTTCCACCACTCAATGCTGGAACTGCCTTATTGAGATTACAGCTGATGTTTGTCTGTCTAAGAATGTCTAAGACATTAAGAGTAATCTTCTAGCTGCCCTGCCACAGCTTATATCTTTTGGATGCATGAGAAGTCCTGGGGCTAAAGTTACTTTCCATAATATTGAAAAGAATTAGCATATGTTCTTTGGGCAGAAACAAAATGTCTTTTTCTTGGCAAGTAAGTTTAAACATAATTATGTTGTAACCTGCACTTTGGTTTAGGAGACAGGGATCACCATTTATGTACCCTATAATTACATGGTATTTACCACAGATATCCTACTTCTGCTTGTAACTTACCATATGATTAAGTGACCAAAATTTATAATCAGTGAAGTGTATGCTGCATGATATGCATCTTCCACAGAGTAGAACAGTATCATAAATAAAGGATTGGTAAAACTGGTAAATTAAGAATTGGTTTTAAAAGGGTCTGTTCCTGGGGAAAAGGGTCTAAAACCAGGGGAAAATAGGACTGAGGAGAGATATGATTAATGCTTATAAATATTTGAAGGAAGGTGGGAGACAAATGCTTTTTGGCTTTGGTTTGGTAGAGATAGTCATGTTGACAGAAGTTCACGAAGAGGGGAGACAAATTGCTCATGGAGATGTGAGGAGTAGTGCACCAAGTTTTGATCACTAGGATGAAGTCATGGAAAGGGGCAGAGCTGTCTGCTACTTCGTTACAATGGCTGTGTTCAAGGAGTCCTTTCAGAGAGGGGATACAGAGTGTAGTCAGAGACCACTGTGACATGCCTGTGAATCATGAAACCAGGTGCGAATCGGGCACGAGGCACGCATGGGCTTGCTCTCCTGAAGCACAAGGCATGGATAAATGTCTTCCTCTGTCTTCATGTTCTGAGACATATCTTCACTGCTAATTAGTCCTGCCTGAGAAAGTCCATACTGCCTCGCATCTCTAAATGTTGTGCCCAACATGAACAAATGTGATGGAGAAACAAGGAACCGGAGAGCACATAGATAGGCAGGATGTTAGCAGTGGTAGTATGGGAGAATAGACACAGCAAAAAAGATTTTGAGTATTTTCAAGTTTGATACTACAAGAGTTTTATTCAAGGATGAACCTTATTATTATTATTATTATTATTTATTTAATGTTTTAAAACCTCAAAATACCACTTTTCCTAGTTCCATACAGACATTTTATTTATGACATCTGTATAGATATGAAAATATTTTATCCAACCGGTAGAGATGTATACCAGAAACAGAGTGCAAAATTAGATTTCCCAACAGCTCTATTCAAGTCTCATACCAACATTTAGCAATACCAAGGCTACTGCAATGACACAGCTGCTAAGTTATTCGGTCTAAGCAAGATAATGCTTCCACCATCCTCTTTTCTCTGGTTCCAGCTTGTCTAGGAACAGTTCTTGTCTCTGTTTGGCTGGAGTGGAGGGGCACTTGGGAGCTATCGTGTGGCAGTATCTCACTGAGTAGGTACTGTATTTCATGCCTCTGTCCAAGAATTTCCTCTGGGGAAGTATGCTTTTGATCAAGAAGGAACTGATACAAGGCATTAGACTTTAAGTTATCTTTAGTTTTGTTTCTCCTTAACTTGAAAGAATTCCCAGTTTGGAATCATGAAAAATAAATAAACAGATGCATCGTTGAGGGTTACTTGTAGTCCATAACGGTGTCTTACTTACAAAGGTTCATATTGCTTCCTTGTTCTTCCTAGTGACATCTAATAACCCCCTGGCAATGGATGTCATGTGGCATGTCAGAAGGGAAACCTTTACTGAAAGAGTTTCATAAAACAAAAAACCCCAAAGTTCCTTTGCTCAACTGAATGTGGGATAGTCATTAGAATGGGTTATATTCCACCAGATCATATATTTTTTGCAACAGTCATGAGTAACCGGGAAACTACAGCAAACTAATAAATGCATTACCATTTACTGGGTGACTTGCATTACACATTCTCAATTTTTCCAGATAATGCATTCAGTATTAACAAAGAGGGAGGAAAAATAATGGTGAGAAACTAATCTTCTGATCTAGATAAGGTAGTATAAAAGTACAGCCAAGAATATGAGGATTCTGGCTGGCTTTTCTTTTTTCTCTCAAGTACACATAAGAAATCCTTGTAAGGTTACGCAATTAAGAAATAGTGTTTTATATTTATACCTTCTTGGGTTTAGCTTTCAGATAGCCCACTTTTCAGGCTGAAAGAAGAGGGTTAGTGCGTTCGGTCTAGCCAAGGAAAAGCAAAGCCAAAAAATCCGTTTAATCTGTCTCTAATTCATTTTTCCTGGCAGGCTGTAAAAAAATATAAAATAGCATGAGACTGATACATTTTTATACACTGATATTGTAAGCCCATTAAGGTATTTAACTTTCATGGATTGTCTGAAGGATATGTAGATGCTGTTATCCTTTAATTATACTGTAATCTTAGTGCAATTACCATGATGCTAACATTCTTCCACAATATTCCACAACAATAAATTAGCCATTTAGGAATAAATGGCATTACTTAAAGCTTACTTCAGTGAAGTATTGAAGAAATATTAATATAGTTATATAGGGCTGCTTGTGAAAATACATGACACTATCTGTTTCTAGCATTCATTATTCTGGTATATTTTAGGGGTGTAAAATTATAGCGTATTCTTGAATTTGCTTAATTGTGAAACAGCTGATGGAGACATATCTGGAAAAACACAATGAAAACATTTTACATGCAGTTTCAGGGACTTTAAACACTGATGCAGTGTTTGTCAGGCTCACCAGTTAAGTATGTGAGCAACACGATTTCTGATCCATTTTATTTCCCCTGTGCTACATCTTGCCATTTTTTCCCCTGAACATAAACGTGTCTTCTGTGTTCTTTAGTGGTGTAATTCCAGTAACAAGGACAGACAGACAGATCAAATATTTACTGTTACTGTGTAGAAGATGAAAGAAGTTAAGACAAAAAAATAAGCGATCAGTCAGAAACATCCAGTAGGACAACAGAATCATCCTGTAACTAAAATGCATGTCAAATTTTGCAGCTATTCTCAGCAGCTACAGACAAGGCAAGAATTGTGCTAGTTAATACAGCTCGAATACCTTCTTCCTGTTTAGGGACCTGATCTGGTTATTTTCAGTTAAATTCTATGATGTTGTTTATAATTACACTAAGGCAAATTAAGTATAAGAATGGGGTTAAAAAAATGTAGTAACTAGTTCAATAATATCTTTGTACAGCGTCAGTCTAAACAAATGCCTTCTAATTTAATGAGAACATGCATTTGAAGTAGTAATGTTTTATCTCTCTGGAGAAGAGTAGCAGCAACAGAGCTGAGGCTTTCCCTGTTATTTGAAACAATTACATTTATTTTTAATAAAAGATGAGCAGGAAGAAGTGTTAATGTGTGTGGAAGAGCCTGGTTTTTATAGTCTCATTTACGTGGCACAAAATATAATTGTGTTTCTTATTTGAACAAAGGGGAGGTATTTGCAAATTGGTTGTTTTGTGTGCTGGAAGTTTGAAATTAGTTTTCTTTAATAGTTAATGATAAATATTTATTAGATGCTAATTTTTAATAAAGTTTGTTTACAAAAATCTTTTAAAAGATGCAGAAACGCTGGTGAATAACAGAAGAGAATTGTCTGCTTTAAAGTGGCATTTTCCAGTAGTAGGATAATTGAATTGAACATCAACGATGCTTTGGAAACATAAATGCATACCTTATTGAGTTATGCTGGTGTTGTATACCTTATATCAATCTCGGTTGATGATTATTTTTGTAACAACACTCCTAAAATTTCCTGGCATTCAGGGGAAATCTTGGTTGTTTGGGCATACGAGGTCGTATCTTTACCAGACGGTCACTGTGTTCTCCAGTGTCTTTCTACAGTGAAAATGGGGTCATAGTGAACTGGAGAACTCTGAGGAAGAATTTTTGATCCACTTTCCCACTTTTTTTCTTTGGTGCAGTAGTATCTCTGACAACTGAAGACATCAAGATGGCAAGTGAATCAGTTTTCCCTACTAAGCTGTAAGGAGCTTTTCTTTGTCTTGATAAATGATGTCCAGCTCTGCTTGACTAAAAGCCAGGCATGAAGTACTTCTTTGGCTCCAAACCCGATTACAGAGTTCTGTTTTTTGTTTGTTTAAATAGGCCCAAGATAAATGTTTTATCTCTTCTGTCTGAGTATCTTTTCCATCGTAGATGAGGAAGTAGATCCTCAGATGAGTTAACGTCATTCTTCAAACAATGTATAATTACTAGGGCGAGTATTAAAGTTGTGAGAATTTTGAAAACATTTGTCTATATGGTACTGTACTTGTGCTGATTCTGATTTCCATCAAAAAAGATCAGTACTCTGGGTCTAAAATGGTAAAGAGGGAGTTGAAGCACCATTACCCATGAGGTAGTTTGGGGGTCACAGGAAATATCACAGGACAGATTGCCTCAGAAACCTTTGATTATGCTGAGACCAAAGCAGAAGTGGCTAGAGAATCAGGAAGCTCCTGCCAGTTCTGCTGCAGTTTTCTCTCTTGGCTGCACAAACAGCTTTCAGAGGGATTTGGAGGAAAATGAGAAGTTGTATGCGCTCACCACATTTAAGTAGGAAAATGAACTGGGAGAAATGAAAGAAATAGTTCCTCTATTCAGCAAAACATTTCACTGTGTGTATGTGTTACTACATCTCTGCTAAGCCTGTTTCGTATTTGAATATACTATCTAAAATCTAGGCTTTCCCTTGGGTGATCTGGGTTGAAGCCTACCCTCTTATGGAAACCGTTTCTGGTTCTGTTGTTTTGGAAGCTGCTCTGTTATTTGCCTTCTAGTTTATATGCTGCAAGGGCACTTGAGTAAACCCACACTGAGATGTATGCTTGAATGCAAGCGCTGCCTTCACCCAGTGATTGTTTCTCTCATGCAAAACCATTCATTGTTCATTAACTGTAAGCAGACTGTTTCTTTTCCAGCTAAGTAACCACAGTTTATGCTATTAATAAGAGTTTTAATGTATGGTTTCACTTAACATTAGGTGCCTGATAAGAAAGTAAGTTATTTTTCAAAACAGTCATTTCTTTCCTGTAATTCTTTTTATTATTATATTTAATATTTTGTATGCAACAGCTTTTCTTTTTATAGGAAAGAAAAAAAAAAAAATCTGTTTTGAACTCCAGGTTCTTGTCTCACACTTTTATTGCTTTTTTTTTTACTACATTATTTTTCACTTATTCTTAAGTTCCAAGAATCATCTTGTCAGTTCTCTAATCTGGAATTAAGCTACTTCTGAAAAAAAAAAAAAAAAAAAAAATCATCTGTCTTTCGCTTCCCTGTGAGTTAATATTTTCAAGCACATTCTATGCCAAAACCAGCTTGCTGAAGATTTTCTGCCATGGTCTGGAACATGGTTGGGTTCCAGCTAATGTGGAAGGTGAACTTTTAAAACACATAGACTTTGTAGATTTTAAAACTGAAATTCATGTCTGTAATGGGAAATATGAATGCTTCTGTACAAAATGTATATGAGCCAATACATACTATCATTACAAAAATAATGATAAGAGTTTTGTTCTTTTTTGTTGTTGTTGTTTGTTTTTTTAATGAAGTTTGGGCCAAACTTATCTGACTTTTAGTCAATCAATGAAAAAAAAGGAAATATAAAAAAAAAAAGGAAATAGGGAAGTTACAGTTCTATTTTTAGTGTCTGTGTCAAACTGCTTACTGGTGTATAAACAAAGTAGTTAAGAGTATTCCTATTCTTGCTAAATGCTTTGGTATTTCAGGAAGAAAAAGAAATATTGTCTCATATTCTTATTTCCAGCAGAGATCATTTTGTAGAACAAGCAGTTTTATAGCATTTTTTTATGAGAACAATGTGATGACTATTTCAAGGAGTAATTCCACATCGACTTATTTTATTACTGTTATTTAATACCATTATTTTTGTTATATTTTTCTAGCAGCTGCGGTCATCCTTTTTCCCCTGAAAATTTTCTTTTTGCCAGAACATCTTTTCCCTTTTTGAGAGAATGGCCGGTTGTGCAGCTGGCATCTGGCAAAGTTCAACCCACCTGGTATTATGTAAGGAGTCATAATTTTCAAGAAATGCTGAGATTCTAACATGGAGTGTACTCATCACAAGTACAGAGGCATATAGTTATGTATATTCTCTGTATATCTCTGCTTTTAAGGTATGACCAGTTATTTTAGGTAATTTTTAAAAAATCACACACAATATTATAATCTAAACTGGCTTTTGCTCTAATTCAACTAGATGCTAAAGCGCCAAACCAGTTTACTGTAGCATCAGATACATAAAACCAGTCTCTGTGTTACCTAACATGCAGTGCCTTAGAAGTGAGAAGATGATTATCAGTATAGATATTTCATTTTTATTTTGCCTGCGTATCCCATGTTTTGTCATATCTTTATAGATGCACAATAGCAACTTCAAAAGCCTCATTGTCTGTGCTGCTTTGAGTATGTATTGTTATTCTGCACAGCAGGGAAACATTATAAAAAAATGTCCTAATTGATACTGACTTTGTGTGCAACAAGGATTAGGAAAAGGAAACCACAGAAAGCTTACTGTGCGAATTGTTTTAATCTTATTTTCAGATTACTTGTTTCATCAGTTGTGCCCTCAGATCATGATGTGCATCCAGGGCTATTCCACTTAAGCCACTGAAATGACAGGCTAGTATAACCAACAGAAGTGATGGGAGAGCTCCTTTTTATCATGTTTAAACATAAGTGAAATGTTAGAGATGGTTTGCCAACCCAAAAGCTTCTACTGAAATAGCTGTGCTCTTTTAGAACAGAGTACACCAGTTTTCCAGTTTCTCAAAAGTTTTCCAGGAAAATTTCCTGAGCCAAGAAAGCTACTGCTGAAAATTATAAATTGCATCAGATAAAGAGGATATTTCAAAGTGAAGAGTTCTTAAATGCATTTTGAAATCAACTGAGGTCCTGCATCAAGAAAAAATATGTTTTGACAGTTTAGTAGCAATACATATTTATTACATATCTATTTCCCCTAGTTTTTGTGACTGTTCTTTTGCTCATTATGAGGAGTAGGAATACATCCTCATGGATTTTTCAATTGGTTTTAGCATTAGTCCATCCTTTGTTTTTGTTAGATTTATATATTCATGCGAAACTTACAGTATTCTGAGCACTCTTTCCTGTTTGATAACATTCCAATGTTTAGGAACATATTTAGATATAGTACTTGAGAGATTTGGAAGAGAGTACTTCCAGCCTCTCGCACAAAGGAGAGATTAAGTGATTCAGGAAATTGTAGGTCTGAAAAATTCTTCCTGACTAAATTAATAACCCATGAGCATTTGCCACTGTCAGAAAATTAGGTCACAGATAGTATTAGCCAATTTTCTACAGAATTCCATTCAGGAATAAGTTAGTTTTACATTTGCTGCTTTAAGTTGTAGTGACAGAGATAAAATGTCCATGCTCCACAGTGGCTACAGCCTCTGAATGTCTGGGATGATTTGAAATGACTTTGTGTTTCTTTTCAAGTTGTTCCAATGCAAGACTGGAGTTCTCATGAGAGTGATCTTCATGCAAGGCCTGCCTGCTTCCCAGCTATCATCCACCTCATGCTTTTCATTTTTGTCTAAAGTAAAGCTGTGTCCAGCAAACACTTGGAAATACACTCTTTGATTACTAATCACCTGCGCTGATTGACTTAGTTATGTGTTGTAACACAAGCAAGTCTTTTGTTTTCCTATTGTTTTCCTATTGAAAACCTGAAAGGGAAACTGTATGTAAAGATGGGAGCATTGCATAAGGGATGAATAAGTACTGAAGTATTAAGGCTAGGAGCAACACATGAACATGGCTTCAGAGTTTCTGTTATCTTCAAATATTAAGGAGTGATTTCAGGGTTATAGACCTACCTAAGACTGTTAAAATACAAGCATACATGACCAAGGAAATAATATAAAGCACAAATATTTTATGAAATTTTATTTATTTAAAATGTCTAAATAAACATGAGGAAGTGGTTCTCAAGGCAGTGATATTTTAGAAGTATGTAGCAATAAACAGGAAAAAAATGAAATGCATTTCATGGACTATGCTTTGACAGGACTGCTGGCTACCCTAAAACGATGACTAATGAAGTCTATGAATGACTTGTAAATATGTGTGAGTGTTTTTCATTTTTTAAATGTTTTTTCTCTGTGTCGATTAGCAAAAGAGAAAAGGTTTCATTCTAGGATTTAGTAAATTGGACGTTAAAATGCTGTGTTCTTTGAATACGTAGGTGTGCTTTAAATGACGTAAAGGTATTTAGTTGCCTAGATCACCACCTTGGTAACAGAATTTTTCAAAAAGAGCTTAATAGATAGAATTTAAGAATAGACACTACAGTGGAATTAAAGTTCTGAAGTCAGACTGTGTTTGGCATTTAAAGATGTTAGTCCCTCTGTTTAGTTGGAGTTCATGAACCTTAATGCAAGTTTATTTGTAGAGCATAAGTTGTTCAAAATGGCAAGGTTTTTCTGCCATTTAAGTGCACAGATGACTGTTTTTCCTCAGAGGAAATACTTGAATTCCAAACTATGTAGAGCTTTTAAGTGAGAGCTGCTGGTGGAAGCAACCCAGGATGTACAATTGTCTGAAGACTGTTGTGGATTTGGGGATGAGCAGGAAAAACTAGTGAGATCTGACAACGCAGAGAATGTTCCAGAATTACGTCTTGGCTTACAATCATGAAAAAAGCCTACTTGTTCCACTCCTCATTTTATTTTTTTTTAAAGATTGTCGCTTCTGGTTGTCTGAATTTGTCTCTTACTCTGTTTCTCTACAAATAGGAGAAAAGATTATCCCAAGTTCTGAAGAGGTAATAATTTACAAAAACAAATATGTAGATAAATAAATAGCAAAAAGGCAGATTGCTGGAAGGTGTGGAAAAAACTATGGAATATACATAGTGGTAAATGACTCATTTTGATAATGCCATATATTTGCCTTTTGTCCATAACTGGAATTTGCCTTCCTTGTGTTTGCTCTGTTTTTGTGTTCTTTTTCTGTATGGAAAATGTCTTCTTGAAGTAGTGGTTCAATTGTTTTTCTTGGATCTTGTTCTTCTGACAAGCAGATATCTTCCTGCAGTTTTAGATCTTATTTAATTCACTACAAAATTGGTGGTGGGATAAATTTCTCTCAGAAGACCCTTTACTGCTCTGGCAATGCCTGTTTAAACCTGCTATTCTATTAAATCTTTTCAGAAGTTACTGAAATAGTCACAATATTTTTTTCTTTATTGTAGGTTTCATATATACTGGAGAAGTTGTGCATCGAATGCTAACAGCTACACAATATATTGCACCCTTAATGGCAAATTTTGATCCCAGTGTATCAAGAAATTCAACAGTCAGATACTTTGATAATGGTATGTAGTAGTCCTTCGTAAATAAATGCATCTGTGTCCCTTGATTCTTCATATTTTCCTAAATATTTTTGAAGGAAAAACTGAAGATTTTTTTCAGTATCTATTTTTTTAAACTCACAGGCTATTTAAACCATGTGGCTAGACATCCAAAAAATTTCTTTATCTATAAAATGGTTAGAGAGTCATCAGTTCTTTTTCCTAATTGGGTAGGTTGCTGTCGTGTATCAAAGTACATAAACTAGCAATGTGTTTTACCAATTTTAAAAGGAAAGACCTGACTTCTATAAAAGTATAAGTTCCTGTTCCTTGAAAAATTATACAGAAAATACTGTCCAGCCCCTTGTCTAAAATGGAAATAAAAAGTATTCATAGAGTGTAATACCAAGTCTATACAGAAGAAAGGCAGGTGTAAGGTTAATAAACCTGTCAAAGACTGAATGTCCATGGAGTTCCAGGATTGGAATCCAATACGCTCATCTGTACCATGTGTTCTCAGCAGTCCCCTGTAGAAAAAATTGAAAGGTTAAAAGGCAAACTGCAACGTTTGCTAAGTCTAAACTCTGTAAAATATTTCAGGTGCCTTAAAAGTGTGGACGTTTTTTCAAGAATTCGGTTATAGTTAATATTTTGAAAACATAACGTATGTGATTAAATGACATCCAGCTGCCTTACCTCAGGACTTTAGTGGTTGAATGCAACGTCACTTCTTCTTCACTCTTAATTTCAAACCTAGGGATGATATCAAAAAATCTGTTTTTTTTCTAAGTGTTCCTTGGTAAGTCCTTTGTATGGTTGTGCACAGTGCATTAAAACAAAGATTAAGAACATGTCCAATAATACATCCTATTTACAATCAGTGTGTACATTTTTATTCTTCAGGTCCGTGGTCAATATATATCCTATCACTATTTTAACCAAGTCATAAATTTCTCACATTCTCATCCTTAGTTGTTAAGAATTCAACAGAGTTGCATGAGAATATATTAGTCCTTGAATATTCTAAGAAAAAAAATAACTGTTTTCATTTTTTACATCATCTGAGACCATGGCCTGAGATTTGTCATCTTTCCTGAAAGAATTACAATATTCTGGGAAAGATACTATTGATTATCATTGTATTCCATACAAGATTTATTAGCTTCTATTACAGGGTTGAATATATTTTTGAAATTTTATATTCTTCCTCATGCATAAGTTATGATGATCTTTAGGACCAAAGGTTCTTTGGGACAAAGAATTTGCCATCTTACCCCAAATTTTTTTAAAAGTGTGAGTTGTCTCTTCAGCTCCTTATAACTTATTCATTGCTGTCTTATCCCTCTGGGCAAGTGTGCTGGGTTAGAACTGCATCTGTATTGGAAAAGCACAGAGTGTGGTGACCTGTCCACCATTGTGGAGGCAATTGCCTACATTCTCATGAACCTACACAAGTGTCCTTGGGAATGAGGAGACAGTGTTTTGGAGGAAGCTGACCTCCGCTTTAGTTTGGTATTCTGACTTCTGGACTGGCTATAAATGTTTCTATTTTTGCTCCAATAGTTTTAACAGTCCCTCTACATTCCTTTAAAATGAAATTTAGTATATTCCAATAAGAATTAATGATTAACAGTTAATACATTTGATTGCAATAGGAAAAATGCAGAGACAAATGCTCAAATTACTGAGCAGTGCTGTATTTATTAAAGACACATGGGCCAGTGATGCAATGTACTTACTGCAGTATGCACCAAAAATTTGCATGCTCACAGTTCAGTGACATCTTTTGACCAGATATATTAATAAAAGTTACAACTCTGAAGATCTGTAACAAACAATATTTCAAGGATATATCAAAAATACTTGAGCTAGAAGCAAACTGAGCTACCCTGAACACTCTGCAAGAAACAAAATTAAACTGTTGTGAATCAAAGCACGTAACTCCCATTAGCACCAAAACAATAATATGTTGGGTACAGTGTCTTGGAGACAAAAAAAGAAACATTTTTCAGTAAACACAACTCTGGTGATAAGTGTCTTTCAGCCAAGCTGCCTGAAAGTATCTGTAACCCTCAACATCTGTACAACATGCTCAGAGGATATGCAAGTCACTTGGGGTACATTTTTATTGCAGTAAGCGGATATTCAACAAGAGAACTCCTATGAATATTAACAAGTCTCTTACAAGTAAATCTCTGCACATCAGACTTAATATTCACTCCAGCTATGAATTGTGGTTTAAATTCAAGCTGTATTTATTTATTGCTGGTTTCTAATATTTTTCAATTTGCAGAGCCTCAGCAAGGGTTTGCACTATGCAGAAAAAAAAATAACACTATTTATATTAATGCATAGTTAATGGAAGAATATGAGTTCTTCAAATAATAAGTTTCACAAAACAGGTAGTGCTATTAGCACTTCGCTTTTCGAAGTCTCCATGGTGTATATATGTAAACATATCATATGTAGATAGTGGAAGAAAAGCCATGGAGGCACACCTGTGAATGTTGGATTTTGTTTCAGAGATTCTTATGCATCTCCAAACAAGTTATCTGGCCACTCTTGATTTAACAGACTCGTGTGAGTAGCTGAGGTAGTTATTTGTGGCTCTGTGATGTCTATCCTTAAGAAGATTTCATCTGCGACTTATGTTTGTAATACCTTCGGCTCTTCAGATGCTGGGCTGAGTCACTAAATAGAAAAATCACTGTTTTTTGTTTCAAGTAACTGCAGTTAAGTACTTTTCCTACAGTCAGTTAATATTTTTCTCACATTTTTTCTTCCCTTTGCCTCTCCACCCCCCCTCTGGGGTTCACAGGCACAGCACTAGTTGTCCAGTGGGACCATGTTCATCTGCAGGATAATTACAACCTGGGCAGTTTCACTTTTCAGGCCACCCTTCTCAATGATGGGCGTATCATTTTCGGCTACAAAGAAGTAAGTTGGGTCAGAAAACTTTCATTTGAGTAGAAAAATCTCTTTATACTTGTCAGGAATTTTCCCCCATTTTTGATGGATGTTTTTAAGTTCAACTGTATAAGACCATTTCCACATATTGCTTTTAAGTCACCTATTATGCAGAAAATTACACTTCATTGTAAAAGTGATGTTCATGTGATGGATTTGAAAAACATCAACATGGCTCGAATGTGCTACTCCTAGATTTCAGCTGGCCCATTTTGTATGATTGTAAGTGTTGGTTGTTAGCAAAGTCTTGATTGATTTGTAGATTTTTTTCCAGCTTTGAAATGTAGGGCAATATTCTCAATTTGTTCAACCAACTTAAATACTCTAGCATCAAAGATTAGTACTGAAAGGCTACCTTTCTTTTACATTTTCAATTTCTTGTCTACTGAAGGTCTTCAAGGTCTTTATATTTCAAATAATAAATAACTAATTTGTGTCTTCTGTTCTGTGAGGCTTTCCATTTCTTTGGTGATAACTCTGTTTAGATTGAAGCCATTTGGTTTATCTTCTTAGCTTCAGTATGTTGCTGTCTCGATTGGGATCTTGTGCATTTTCCAAGTCCTTTAGAATTTCTGTTGTATATTTCAATATTTCTGATGAATCTTTCTTAATACTAGACTAGTTCTGAGGCTATACCTCCAAGGCAGTGTCCTCCAAATGAGCATCAACAGGTGGATAAGTTTAAGTCTGCAAGGACAAGGAATGCTTTCTTTCATTTTCATTATTTTGATTATTTTAATATTTTAATCTCAGTCCAGTATGGAGAGTGTAAGAAATTGTGACTTTTCTTTGAATATGTAAATGTATTTTTATCCTCCACGTTAAAAATGTTACTAGTGATATGACTTATTTTACAGATTCGGGGAAATCTGGTTTCTCTTCTCCCTCTGCTGCAGACCAGTTGTGTGCTGTCAGGCTCAGTTATCATGCTTGTGTCAAAGCCATGTATCTAAATGAAGCAATACTACTCTCCCCTTCATTAGAAAGCTAGTGGGAGTCTGGGTTATTCTACTAGTAGCATTAATATCTTATGATAAATGTCTTTGCACCTTGCTAACAGGGTTGCTGCAGAATATTCTGAGTTATTTTTGTAGATGAAAGAAACTTCTGATATGCCCACATACCTGGTTTTCCTTATCTTATAGAAGATGTGCTGATGTCTCTGACTCTTGGTTTGTTTCTGAACATTATGTGCCATAGTATTCATCAATGTGCTTTATTAACATGTTGACTCCAGCTTCAGAAAAGCTTTGCTCTGGTTACCAGAGAGGAGCCTGAGCTTTGTCAAATGACTGTGCACCAAAGCATCTTTATCTCCTATTGTTGAAACCTTATTAAAGGAAAAAAAGCTTTGGAAGACTACGGAAAATGTCCTTCCTTCAAGGCCCAGAGAAGTGGGGAGTTACATTACTTCAATTTGTAATTTTAAAATGAATTTGCTAAGAACTATCATCAAAGTGGTGGTGTTATGAGAAAACTGCTATTCCTGGCTATCAGATCCTGAACCCTTTCTGTCAATGTCTAGAACTCTGCAAAATGAATTTAATATTGGTGATAGAAGCTGCTGCTCTAAAATGATAGTATCTTGTGTTCATTTTGCACAAATGAATGCAGTGATGCTGTATGCCAGGCAGAGAATATTTTATTCATTTAGGAGGATGGGAGGAAATGGGTCACTTCATTAGCAACTATGCTATATGATGTATGGATAAACCTAGCAAGTTCTGTGGTAGCGTTGGATGGGCTTCTTGCTCTCATTGTTTCTACTGAGAGCTTCCTCCAAACCTCATCTGCTTTCTAGGAGTAGGTTGTGATCATCTGTTTCAGTAATCCTTAAACACAAAGAATTGGAATTTACAAATGTGGTAATTTATGGCTTTTTTCCACTGCTCAGCAATGGAACCTCTCAAATTCCCTGCACAGTACAGACTGTCACAAATTATTCTTGTCCTGAATGAAATTTCTTTAGAACTATCGCACTCATTCAAGGACAGAGACTTTTCTAGGACAGTAGTTACGTACTTGTTGTCTGCAAATAATTTTGTGAAATTATTGCAATTATATATTTCGCTAGGATTTGTGTAGTTAATTTGGAGAATAAGATCTTTTGAAGACTGTATTCGCCATGTGCCTTACTTCATTAAAACTACCTCATTCAGGAAAATGAAATAATATTTCCAATTATTGATCAAACACAAGTTGTCCAAAGACAAAAATTGAGACACTTGTAAATTAAATCTTAACTCCAGAGCTTATGCACCCAGATAGGAATTGATTTGGTTTCTAAATCCAGTGCTTTCAGAAATCTTCCATTATGGAATAATTTCTCTTGCTGGTGTGTAATATTGTCACAGGCCCCGTTAGCTCCAATAAAATTACTGATTTGAGTGCTCACTAGCATGAGTGAAAGTAGAAAGGGAAGATTTCTACCATCTTTTTGGTGCCACTTCATGTTAACATCACATTTCATCAAAAATGACAGTGATCTATGGCAAACCTGTGAGGGATTCACTGTATTGTCATAGGAAGCTTTCAAGCTGAAACATCAGTGCAAGACATGTATCACACAGGTTGCCAGTGGTATTATAAAGCATCCCTCAGGGACTCTGTGAGTGACAATGGAAGTTTATCCTGAAGAATCCACTTATAAAATAATTTGGATTATACATTTAATGAAAATACAAATAGGAACTAGATTTTACCTTTTATTTATGATTTATTCAAACTATTTGAGATTCCCTCTTCATTTCCTTCCTGCTTCCAAATCACATTTGCTATCTCATAAAACTGGTGTTGATAACCAAAGCAAGGTCTTGGCTAGAGTCTGCTGAGAGTCAGGGAGATCTGTCCAATCTTCTGTGTTCTGTAGTTTGCCTAGCAGGAAACAGTCTGAAATGCATGCTTGTTATCTGAGATCCATAATAGATTCTAAAAGAAATAAAAATGTGGAAAAGAAGCCGAGCCACAAAAATTGTGAAATCTGGAGATATCTGAATATCTTTCAGAAAAGTGAATAAGTAAGTGAAGTAGCTATGCAGTCAAGTTTTCAAAATGAGAAAACTAGTTGAAATGCACGAGATTTACTTTGGTATTTTGTCTAATTCTTAAATGCTTTGCAAAGGTGAATCTAGCCCTACTAAAAATCATAACTATTGTGTTTGCTAATCTGTTCATCTGATATTCTTCCTGTACATAAATATTGGATTCAGTTTAGCATTAATATCAGAATGTCAGATAATATTGGCATAAGGTCTGAATTAATATCAACATAATATTAGAATGAATATCAGCATTGAATTACAGTGGGAATATCCAAGCAATTTTTATGTACTGGGTACAGTTTTTTCTTTTCCTTTTTGTAAAGAAAATATGGCAAGGTCCAAAAACAAGTCAAATATGTATTTATTTCCCAATTTAGTATGTTTAACAGGCACATATCTTCATTTTAAGTAACACTTTGCTTACACCATTAGTTGGCGTTCTGGCAAGTGTTTAATATGTCAATTGCAGGAGGTGATACACCTCTGCTATATGTAAAATACTGAAGGTACTGAACAATCTATCCAGTAGAAAGAAAAAAAATGAAAGAGTATTTCCTGCAAATGAATACTTTGGTATAATTTAGTAGCAAGTACTTTTTTTATATTGTCCATTTCTCAGAAGTTCAGTTTTCAGGAGCTCTTTTTTCTTCTTGAACAATGTGACTATTCATTATAATCTTTTCCTGCTAGTGCGTAATGTTCCACACACTTTGTTTTGTTTTCCTCTGTGATTAATGCAGGACAAATTAGGCAGAAGTACCAATGACTTTGTTAATGGTTTATGATATTTTTCTGAATTTCACTCTCTTGAAGACTTTCTTCGTTCATTTAAATAGCAATGACTCCCTGTTTATCCAGAAACCTTTATAAAAGTTGAAATGCCTGTTCAGTTTGCCCAAAATGTGAAGTAATAATATAATTCTGAGACTTAGTGTTCCTTTCTACTGTACAAGTAGGCAGAAGTGAATGTGTGTGATTAGTTACTGACACTTGTATAAAATTGATTTTCCTGCTATATGTGATAGAATGTATTTCATTTTGAGGCTCCAAATACTCCAAGCCTCCTGATTGTTAATAGAAAATTTAAAAATTGAACAATCTGAACAAATATTCTGCCTGCGTTATACATTTTTGGCACTTTTTTGTCTCTGCTATTATTATTATCAAAAATATTAATATGGAAGTAGGATCTCTGGTTTGTGAGGTGTTCAGTTTATTCAACTTAAAACCGAAAATAAGTTTCATGCAATTTGGTCTTTAATATTTGTTGAGGAAACTGGCAATGGAAATCCTATATATAAGTACTATTGTATTCCTAATTATTATTTTGCAGCTTACTCTGGCTATTATCTTTGACTCGGGTTTGATGTGGGGCAGTAATTGCACCCTGCTTACCATCTCCTTCAGAATAAGGTCAGAGGCCATTATTTTATTCTTTTTTTTTTTTTTTTTTTGAAGAGTAAGATTCTGAGTAGCCCTCAGAGAAAAGTTGAAAAGAAAAAACTTTGGGAGTTCTCAGATGGAAAATACTGTCTAGATTACCGTGCCTAAGGAAGAATGGAATTCAGCATAAATTCTAAGTATTCTCCCTGTTGTTGAATTACTTAATCAGCAATAGAGATGTCAGCGTCCCCAAAGCATTTGGGAAGCTCATTCATATACCTGTGATTTACACAGTATAAGAGTTCATATTGTTGACGGTAGAATCAACATATATTTTGGAATGATTCTAGTTAAAATCCATCATCCTTATACAACGTCATAAAACTCCTTGCTCAACTGTTCAACTTGTCAGCCTGTCATGACGTGCCTTGTCATTCAAAGGAGAGATTCAGAACAGTAGCTATTTGCTTACTAGCTGTGTATGGATGTAGTTTTCAATGACAAACATGTCACTTATCATAAGCTTCCTATCAAAAGGGTGTATTCTCTAAAAATACATAATATGGTAACTGTCCACTTTATCCTTTCATCTCGTTGAAAAGACTTCCCCTGTAAGCTCAGTACACTCATCACTGATAGACTTAAATGTTTTTTCTGTAAAATCAGTTATTTCCCCCTACTATAAGAATAAAAATATGCATTTGAAAATGCAGATTTAATTACGCTGCAGTTTTTCAAGAGTTTTTCTTAGGTTATTAATTACCTCTACTTTACATTTTTGCTCCATATGACTACTTACTGGACGTAAGTTATATCACAGTTTGAAGAGCTGGCTACACTCATTTAACTTGTGAGACTTCCTTATCTTACATATTTTTTTCTGCTTCTAAAGCACTTATTCAAAATTTCAACAGCTTTTTAAAAGTTGCTGCCATTTTTCCAGCACACTTTGCAGATCATACACCTACCTGAACACCAGTTCCAGCTTTATTTTGTATCTCTAAACTAATTCCTTTCTTCATTTGCTTCATTTCCTTCCTAACTTGAAAGAGAGATAGTCATTGCATTCTTCAAACCAGTGACTTGATATTCTGACTTGATATTGTGTTCTCAAAATCTTTCAAGACAGTTTCCCTCGTCATTAATGTATGTATTTCTCTAAAGTATTCTGAGATTGTGAATAATTTTCCCTTGTTTTGTTTGTGTTCATGCTAAAGAAAATTTATAGACTTGTTATGAACTCTGTAAGTCTTTTATTTGGAGGACTTTGAAAGTATGTCTTTTCAATATCATATATCATATTCTCCAATATATGCATCGCAGCTGAGCTGATACAAGCTTATCTAATAGCTGATACAAGCCAAGCTTAAAATGATGTAAAAATAGCAGTATTACCAAACTATTTCTTGTAGATCAGGTATACAAGAAGCTCCAGATAAATGCAGCCAAAACAGTACAAATTCACAGATTGTAGAGAATGTAAAATAATTTGAAATTTATGACAGTATTTAATTTACTAGAACTCACTTTTTATGTTGATTTTCTCAAATTTAACTTTTCCTAGCCTGATTCTAGTGAAATCAAAGCTAAAGGAGATTTTGGGAACAAGGAAAAGGAAAAACAAACTACATTTAAACTCAAATACAAGAAAACATATCATTGTTGGTTGGTCGGCAAAAAGACAATACTGAATCCTCATTCACTGGATTATTAAAGGTTTTTTCTTTAGATTTTATCTGACAAGTGAAAAACACTGTCCAACAGTATAGTTTTGTTATTTTCACATAGATAAACCAGAGTATACTATTAGATTAGCTGAGTTAGCACCTTGCATCTCAGTCTGTAACATCTGATCCAGTTTCTTCTGTCTTCAGTCTAGTAATTCCTGGTTAACTATAGGCTAGCTTTCAAAAATAAGATATCCAGCTGTGATTTGAAAGCAGCAGTGGGTAGAGTTGATAATTTCCTTTGGCAGTTTATCCCAGTGGTTAACAACTATCAATCATAGAAATATTATTCTACTTTGAAACTGTGTGCAGTTTTCAGCTTCTGGTTGTACCTTTCTGTACTGAATGCAAAAATTCTTTAGCCCTAGAGTTATTTCTCCTCATGGCAGTGCTTGTTCATGGTAATCAAGTCAGTGTTCCACTTTCTTTGGAGAAGACAAATCAATCTCATTAACAATATTAATGGCAATTGAGAACTACAGAAGCTTTCAAATGATTTTTGTGACTCTTTTGATCTTCCTTTAGTTTTCAGAATCTTTTCAAGAAATAGACCCTCCTAAATTCTGTGTAAAACTTCAGTAGTTATCTAATGTGCATAAATATAAAGCAGCAACGTCACTCTTAGGTTGTATTTCACTGTTTATGTAATCAGATATCACATCAATTAAGTTTCTTGCTCTGATTACTCCTCTGAAAACTGGTGTTGCTCATTCACTACCATCCCAAAAGTCCTTTCAGAACTGTTGATTTCCAGAAAATGATCCCCTGACTTCTACTTCACACTTTGTTATATAAGCTGTAACTTTATAATTTTCAAAAGTTCTAATTTGCTAATTCATCCAAACATTTCACTATTTTTACTCTGTGAGTATCATTTGAGGAACTGGTAGACAGTAAATTTATGTTTCCTTCCCAGACTTTAAGAAAATCTGATCCTTTGATGATGGATAAGTTTGTGATTAGTCTGATTAACTATATTAATATTATATACATACATTTTACTTGTAACTAAGTAAAAACCTTACAGAATTCTACTATACAATTCAAATATGCAATGATCAGCCAAAGCTGCAGTCTTCTCCAAAAAATGAAATAAAATTTGATAATGCCTACTTTCATAAAACTATGTTACCTGGCATCAATATCTCTGCTCTGTAAAGCTGGACTAGTAGATGACTCTCTAAGTCCTTTTATTCCTTTCTGTAGATGTCAATGTATATCTGACATTTTCAAAATTTTCTAGAACAATTTCCCCGCTACTCCAAAATATGTTGAATATGAACATCCTCAGACTGAAAATATTTTCGAATAGATTGTAAAACACTTTTCAGTGCAAGTTACCTGAGTCATAAATTTTTATTTGCTCATCCCAAACTGAACTTTCTATTCAAGTGTTTAATAGCAGACAAGAGGTAATGCCTCCTCCATGTCTGATACTAGCACCTCATACCAATTTGTCTTCAACTGGGGGAAATAAATTACTGAAAATTCCTGCTCTTTCCTCTGTCATTATTAAAAATATCCCACCTCTAAATTTTGATTAGAATATTGTTATATAAAATTCTAAATGAAGCGGGACAAAATAAAATTGAAAACTCTATTTTCAATCTTTAATACATCCTTACTCATAATTTGGTGTATTATATTACATACTTATATAAAGTTACAATGGCTAAGTGTTCATTCTGAAAATAATGTTAATTTTTGGCTCAATTTTTTTAGTTCAATTGTTCATGCATGTCCTCCTTTTTTGTCTTCCAGATTCCTGTTGCTGTGTCACAGATAAGCTCAACCAACCACCCAGTGAAAGTTGGACTATCAGATGCGTTTGTGGTCGTGCACAGAATCCAACAAATTCCCAGTATGTAGTATGTAGTCATACTAATGATTTGGAGGCCGAGAAACAAATATAAGCTGATTACATTAAGGATGATTAGCAACACAACAAATTACTTCCCTAATTTCAGCTTGTTAATTCAAGTGTAATTTCATTTGCATGGTAATTCCCAATGGGCCTTTCTCTGTCATTGTTTCTTTTATGCAGATAAAGTAAGTAAATAAAACTAAACAACCAGCCAAATAAGGTAAACTTAAACTGTTTACTCACAGAATTTGGGATTCCATAAGATTCTCCATCTGAATTCTCTGTCCTTATTCATAGAAATGAAGAAACAACCTGTTCAGAAAAGTCATCTGGATCAAAATAAAAAATAAAAAATGTATTCAGGCTGGAAGTTCTTGATACCTCTGAACTTCAAATTCATGTACACATAAATGCCATCTTGGGCTCAATTTTGACAACAGAAATGCAGATGATATTTAATTTTACCTGACATTAACTGTACTGTATATGAGTTGACTGAAAACTAGGAGTAGGAAATCAAGTATGATTTCCTTATTGCTTTGTTTTAATGTAGTGTGCTCAGACCCCTTTGAGATGTGTAGCCATTAGAGAGCATGCTTGCTTTCAGTGTGCATTTTTATTTATAGATTTGAAACAAATTTGGTAGATTCAATTTTTGATGATTTTCTAATAGTACGGTGCAAATGAATGGAACTGCAGTTCGGCCAGCCTCCTTGGCCTGAGTCCAGGTTTGCTCTAAAGAGTACTCTGGTGGAAATGTGATGCAGATGAAGCTGTTAAAGACTGACCTGATCCAGCTCATCTTTAAGACAACATGCAGATGGGGCTGATACTGAAGTTGAAAGTACAGTTGCCTCTCTCAACTCATTTAAACAGTCTTAGGTATGAGGAAGGATAATTCTAATGGCATGAGATTATCCTACTATGAGAAAATTGAGAGTTTTAGCTTGTTGTGAACTCAACGTGGCGTGAGAGTGGTTAGAGTCCAGGTCTCACTTAAGAGATCAGATCTTAGGAGAACTTTGGTTTTGATACACAATAGATGTGATGTGCCTATGGATGGCTGCATAGAGTACTTTTGAGTACTTAGTACTTGAGTATTCTAAGCAACTCATATTATCGGTTTAAGCAGTGTTTGTAACTAAATGATCTGAATATGCAAGTCTTCAGATTTTACAAGCTACTCAAATGACTTTTTTTACATTTACATATTTTTATGTAGAGTGTCTGGTATATGTGAATCTTTATTCTGATTTGGATATTTCTGTAGAACTGTTTCAGACATGCATCTTGTTTTACTAGTAATACAAAGTGAAGCATTTGCTGAAAACATACTTATTTGCTGATCTTCTTTTAGTAAGTCTGTCAACCTTTTTGTCACGTGACTCTACCTGCTAAGTGAAGCGACTCTAATTACCACAAAATCTGTCTAGTATTTCATCTTATTAAATTACATTAAAGAGTGACAGATAAGTAAAATAGAATGTGTGTATGGAGTCATGGAGTCTAAAACACACTGCTGCAGCAACTGATATATTCTCACTGTACCCACATTGCTACGTGACATTCACTACTTTGCTCCTCAACAACTGCTTCTGTGAATGGTGGTAATCTGTGATTACTTTTGCTACTTTACAGTTTACAGTTAGAGCTAGTATTAGTCAGGGGAATCATCAATTTGTCATAGATTTTGCTGTGGCCAAATTGTTCTTTCAGTGAGACAAGTTTTTATTACTGCATATAGGCAACACAATAGCATCCTTGAGAGAACTACTGCATAGTGTTGGCCACAGAGAGCCAGTGTCATTTGTTCTTTAAATACTCATGTTCTACCATTTCAGAGGTGTTAAATCAGCCATGGCTCTAATCAGTTACTGAAAAGCATTATGTACAATTTTTTTTCTTTGTTTCTTAGCTCTTTCAGGCAATAGAAGAAAATAAATTACTGTTGTCTTCTCCCAGAAGAAAAAAAAAAAAAAAAAGATATTATGGCTATTCGTTCTTCCTCAAAACTTTAGAAAAGACTTTTCCATGAAGCAGAATTCAATTTCCCTTTATGTTCATGGATAGTTATAAAAAAAACCCAAAACCTTCTGCTTTATGTTTGAATTATATCAGTTATTTATGTATACATCTTACATTTGAAAAGAAACCAAACATCAAATGCAATGCAAACCTTTTTGAATGGTAGCACACTCTCAATTCATCACCCATATAATATTTTATCGGAGAATATTGGTTACTCCTACTACTCAAATGCCTACCAGAAAATGAAACTATTACTCAGACAATAGTATAAGACTAAAGTCACATAACTTCGGATAACTGAGAGCTAGTTAAAAGGTATTTCTCACTTTCCAGACACAAGGGAGTAGTACTTTTTCTTCCCAGTGTAAAGTTAGCCCAAGTCTAGGATCCTTATGTTCAATTGGCCATTGGATGTGCTTGTTGCTCAAGACTGACATCAAAATAAATCTAGTCTACCTTAAACTTAGAAAGTTAACTGTCAAAAGGTGGAATATTATAAAGGCATTTCAAATTTTAATGTGGATAAAGCTCTACAAATATCTCCTAAAAAGACTAATACAGACAAGAACTCATTCTCAGTCTGAGCTACTAAATTTTATGAAATTATGAATGCTCATATGTTGAGTAATTGTTGAGAACAAACAAAGAAAGGGGTGGAGTGAGAGTATGTCTTCCCTTCTTGATAATTAGAAGCCACAGGAAAAGAGATCTGAGAGTGCTAGGAAGGAGGAATTTAGTGATTAGGATAAGGAATACTAAAGGGTTTTATTTTGGATGTTCAAGATTGTTGTTGGGAGGAAGTAAGATTAAAAGCTCAGGTTCATAAGAAATAAGTTTTGTTTTGGCAGATTGTGAAACAAAACCAGTATTTTGTTCCAGAAATTGATCTTGAACATATTTTAAAACTTGAGAATGCCTTAGGATGGTAAGGGGAATGGACAGAGAACAAAGGATGATAAGCCAAATTGGAAAGCCACCAATAAATATGTTCCCAAAGGCTTTGGTATAGTCTTGAATTCCAGTTTTAGTGCAACTACAACTGAAGCATATTTTCAAGTGGCAACTCTGCATATTGAATTATTTTCTGCAGACTCTTTTCCAGCAAGACCCATGAAAAAAAAAAAAACCAAAAAAAAAAACCAGAACTTTAGCATTATCTTCCTGAATGGTAAAAGAAGACCAGCAGTTTATGCTGGTGATATTCATCATATAAAGGTGCAGAGCACTTTTTGAGATAAATCTCAAAGCCTAACTTGCTGCTGCCTTGCTGGTGGATATGTCATTTACCACCATGTAAGGTGAACAGTATTTATTCATACTTTCCCCTAGTGTAATTAACAAAGCAGAGTGCCAGATCCTCCAGGCCTGCATGTTCATCTGCCAGGTGGTTGGGTACCTAGGCTCTATGTGTCAAAATCAAGAATAGTGAGGGGAAGAGACAGGTGAGCTGCCAATCTTTGATGAAATAACAGCACTTCCTCATCTGATATGAAGTGATTAAAGTTAAAAATATTTTTGCCAAGGCCTTAGATGACCATCAACCAACCTAAAAATTAGACAATTGGGTGCAATGATGACTTAAGGGAACTGAGAGCAGCACCATGAATTGGGGTAAATTTGAAATGGTGTGGAGGCTTACAAAGTAAAATGATGGGTGATAGTCACAGACCATTGCTGTAGCAGAGTTTTTGTATGTTGTTCATGAAGCAGAGCCTGCTTCACTGATTTTTTTTTTAATTCTCAGGTTATATGTCCATGAGATTCAACTTCCAGGTTTGGCAGATTTTCAGTAACATTTAGAAGAAACATAAAATGAGTATACTTAGAGAGTCTGACTTCTGGTGTAAATTCGAGTGTGTATGTCCATAACAAAAGCAATTGTGATGACTTCATTGCAGACATGTTTTTTCTCAATGTCTTCAATATAAATTAGTTAATCTTAACAGTCTTAACAATATGAAGCTGTTTAAGGGAAAAAGAAATCACTTTGACATTCTGTTTCCCTTATATTTATTGTGATACCATCATACCATACATGTGGTACCACGCTCACAAAATATATAATTGCATGATTTTTTCCTACTCAGTAGTGCTGAAGTACAAGAGCTGCTCTGAACGTAATACTTTCTATTTTACTGTGTTAGCCCATGATGTCAGAGATGGGTGTTGGTAATATGGCAGTAGGGGTTGAACCTTCCCATCATTATTCTGTTACATTTTGTTGTAGTGTGACAGATGGCAGCAGAGAGGTGCTCTGACAGAATGGCATCTGACATAGAAGTGTGGATAAAGCAAAGGTGTAGAATTGAATTCTTCCAACAAACAATCAAACCAATGTTTGATGAATATTTATGGAGACAAAACAGTGAGTGTAAGCACAGGAAGGTGGTGGATGTTGCATTTCGGCAGTAGTGAAAACAATGGTGGGTCACCTCTCTGGTGCAGATTTTGACAAGCGTGGTATTCAGGCTCTTGTTCATGGCCGATGAAAATACATAGCTAATGGCGGTGACTATGTTGGCTATTGTTTTGTAGCTCAGAATTTGCTCTATCAAATAATGCTACTGTGCTCTTTGTATCTGTTGTAGTTTGTAAGGAAATAAATAGGAAGCATTACTTTTGGAGCAACCTACGTACCATGCAATTGTGTATAGTGCAGTAGATGTGGGCCACTCTTCTGTGTCCTTTACATTTTTCAGAAATTGCTAGCAGCATAAAGTGGATATGTTTCATAAATTCTTTACTTCAAATTGATTTCTGTGCTTCATCATTTGTGTTTTCTACATCAGCCTGACTTAAAAATGAAAGTACAGCTGTACAAATACATATGGCCATGTATAGCATTTTTTGGTAGGCTTATGGCAGATCTTGATTCCCTAGAACCCTTTCACTGTCAAAGTTTTTTTATTTTTGTGAACATATAATTGAAAAGCTCAGACTGTCTTCTCCAATATATTCATGTTTCACTGGGTTGCAGGTTTTAGTTCAAGAATGCTGTACGAGGAAAGTTATTGCACAGTGGAAAAGTACTAGAGAGATTATGCATCTGGACACATATTTAGAATAGTACATTACTAGCTACTGACCCTTCAGGTATGTTACAAAGACACTGCTGCTCTCTGGTGCTCCATCTCCGCTCTCTATTTTGTACATTCAGTTAACTGGAAGTTCTGTTCCATGGAATATTTACATGTATTTAGTTTAAAAAGACTGTGATAAAAGCAGATAGAAATGCTTTCTCACTCCAGTATCTTGCACATCTATAATTGACTGATCTACCACTTAATCCCTTGAAAGAGTTCTTTTAATGGCCTTCTGACCCCCGCATGCTATCTCTTTAGGCCACTTACCTCAAGTAGCCGGTGTTTTCCTGTGCTTCTTTTCTTCTGGAAATGTGTATTTGGATTCATAGTCAAAGATAACACAAATATATTCCACAGAAATAAGCAATAAGCAAGTTGGTAATGTGTAAGTTAAGCTGAATGTACAAAATAGACCCTGTTACTGAAAAAAAAAGTGTAAGCTTTTCATATTATACAGTTATAAAAGGTGTTTGAGATAACCAGACCTACAGAAGAATAATTTGTGTGGATAGGAGAAGAATATCTGCATGTTTTCTGAAATTCAGAACCAGAAATGATACTTAAAAAATATGTATGTATGCAAAAGTCCTTCTCCTTTCCTCCTTTTCCTGTTAGAGCTGATACTGTATTGCATCTGTTCAGCAAAATACCCACGTTATGCTTATTTTTTGTCTGTTGCCAAAATAAATGATTTCTCTTTCTCTTGCCAAGTTAGGGCACATGCTGAGGTACTTGGGCCCATTACTTCTTTGTGATTCTGCATTTATATTTGTCTGTAAAATAGTTAGAGACAGCATAACACAAAGAATAGCTTCCACCTGAGTGAAGGGCATGTGTCATAAGCTGAAGAAGGGGTCTTTGTGGAGTGATTGAGGGAGAGTGACAGAGGACAGTACTCACATTTCAGTTTATCCTGTTGAGTTTAATGTTTCTAGCCTGTTTATTTAAGATGCAGGTTTGGAATGCTAAATAGAAAAAGGTGCTCTGCACAGCAGGTTTCCAGTCAGACTTTCAAGGGAATCTACACCTGCATTTTTATAGCCTAGCCATGCACAGGAATTTGAATGCTTGTGTGTTTAACTGTCTGCCTGCAAGCGGTTAGAAAGTGACTACCCAACTACCATTTTGTGCACAGGTTTCCCACAGTAGACAGTATGCAGTTGGCACAGCCCTCTTCTGGGTGAAGGAAAACAAGATCCTACCTAAGTATGCCATGCAGAGGGGTTGAATGTGATCAATAGTCATGCTGGACAATGCATGATTAAAAATATGTGTTTTGATACCAAACATAGCTCACTTCAACATCAGTGTTTTGGCAGGTTCATGTACTGGGTGAGATGAAAGTGTTTGTGACCTGGATTTTTGGGAAGTCCAAAACTCCTTATGCCTTGGTAGCCTTGCATGAAGTGTGCTGGGGAATATGCGGAGTAAACAAGATTATAACACAGCAGTCCATACCAAGGCAGATGAAATGAAATGGATTTCAGCTAAAGTGCCAGCAATTGCATTTTAATTTAAGCGTTATTTTGGGTTTGTTTGTTGGTGGTTTTTTTGGACAGAAGTATAAAGATTTCTGTGGAAACATATTAGAGCCTTCGGCATTGGCAGTTCATTTCAAATGCATTTTCTGATCATTCTGATTTGGAAGGTGCTCTTATTGGAGTTATCATCCTGGGAACACAGACTTCTTACTGATGGAGAGAGATTTTCCTCACCTCAGCAAAAGATTAGCTTTGTCTTAAAAGCCCTTTCTTCCTCTTGGGTTTGAAGGATGTGGCTAAATAGAAGGTATTTGTTAGGGAAAATGTTTGGCACATTCCAGTTTCTGTCCCTTATCCTGTCAGATTGAATTTGTAGGTAAAAAGCATTGCTAGCTCAACTAAAGGTACACTTCAGACCAAGAGAGAAATCTCCTATCAGAAGGGGTTAAGCAACAGCAAAATCAGCCTCAAATAAATGGCAGGAGGAAGTGTTTGGCAATGCTGCTAGTTTGGAGCTAAAAAGAAATATCATTTTCCAAAAACCAGGTGCTGACTACAAGTGCGTTAGAACTTACACAGTGAAGGAGGACAAAGCTGCTTCCCACGCAGCAACCGTGGCCAATGCAAGAGAATTAACCCACCATAGTGCAGCTCTGTTTCTGCCACCCTCTCTGTCCGCCAAGATTCCCCCTGCTTATTCCAACTGATACCAATAACTCAGTGGTTATTTTTTGTATGCAGTGAAGAGAATTCCCAGGTTTATTTTTAGATGTTTATGTTATGTTTAGATGTTCTTCATCCCTCATTGACTAGTAAGCTTTGTACCCTTACAGCAAGAGGCGCCTTAGCCATGGCACACCTTGGATGCACTTTTTCTCTTCCCTTAAGACTAATATTTATTTTGTAGATTTATTTGAATCATAGACCCACTAAGGTTGAAAAATACTTCTAAGATTGTCCACCTACCACAAACATTACCGTCTAAATGAGATCCCAAAGCACTACATCCACCCTTAAACACCACCAGGGATGGTGATTCCACCCCTTCCATGGGCTGCCTGTTCCAGTGCCTAAGAACTCTTTCTGAGAAGAAATTCTTCCCAATATATTTTCTTTCTGAAAAATGCCTGCAACATCCTTCCTACCACGAGACTGAACAATACTGCTGTTTTTTGCTATGTGATTTTATGCCAACCAGGGAATGCACTTCAAGCTGCAAAAATGCAGCCTTTATACCAAGCAGCAAGGTGTAATCCTTTGTGTGTAACCCTTTATTCCTCTCTGGCATGGTTTCACAGAAATCACTGATTGTATTTAGCATTGATTTCATTTGAAGTTTAGCATATCCTTCAAAGAGGATATGAATTTGAATCCAGGACATCAGGAAATCATTATGTCAGATTGGCCATATGGTGTGTACTTTTAACTTGCAAATTTTCAAATTTTCCAGCAGTTTGCATTGCAGCCATACTCTTAAAATCTGGTATACTCAAAATAAATAATTACTGATCTTGAAAACAGAGATTGCATGATGCTTTCACTCTTATCTCGTTCTTTGATTTTACTGCTTTCAATGTGTTCACAGCCCACAAGAACTGTGCACTGACTATATTGAATTTCTGCTTTGAGAAACTTGGGTGCAGTCAGCTTGTGTCAAGATTATACATTACAGTGCGTATTTAGGAGGACTTGTCTTGTCTTTATAATGTAATTTTCTAATGTTTAATGCATTTAGATATGAACTAGCCTGTAGCTAGCAAATTTGATTAAGCAGTGAAATCAGTTTTGTTTGCAAGTTTTGACAATAACTGACAAAATGAGCATATAAAACATATCTTTCAAGTACGAAGCTGAAAAACAACTTAGGAGAGAGAGAATCTGAAATGCACCCTAAAATGCCTGACAATTTGCTCAGTAGAGTTTCTACCTAGATGAACAAATAAGAAGTTTGAGAGCTCGCTCAGCATTTTCACAGTCCTTTCCCAGGAACAGGTACCTATTTTGTCAACACTTCCTATCAATAGCTTTTACATATTCCTTCAAAATGTGTAAAGTTAAATACTTATCCTTGAGGAAAATTGGTGTCATGTTCAACTAAGGTACTGTGAGCAATCAATATATCCACTATTTTTCACAGTCTACAGACTGCAAAATAATAGAGTATGGAAATATTTTATTTTTCTTTCCTGGTAGATGTCCGCAGAAGAACAATTTACGAATACCACAGGGTGGAGCTTCAGATGTCAAAGATTACAAATCTGTCAGCTGTTGAAATGATACCTCTTCCAAGTAAGTAAACTGTAGAATGTGAAGTAGCCAGATCTGGGGTACAGCCTCAGCTGCAACACACATACAATTTTAAATGTTTTGTTTTACCTGTGAATTTGGAGTAGGGACAGATTCATTTATCTTCTCTCAGATTTATTCTCAGCTGAATGATGCATTATCCATTGCATCTTCATGTATCTTAAGTTAGTTTGTAGGTACACAGCTCCCATTAGATTGTGAGTGAAATCTGTGCCAAATAATTTTTCAAAAGAATGCTCATATTGCCTTTAAATTCTTTTCCTCAAGAAAATAGAGCAATTTTCATGCTTGCTAAACAAGCACAAATACTACTAAGTACTTCGCATCACATCTGAAAGGAACATCCCCAAACACATTTTGCAATTCGTTCATCTCTTTTGTTCAAAGTGATGTTTAGTGATATTGCAGTTTAAACTGCCAGCTGTACTGCTGTGAAAAAAAGAAACTGGAAACTATCTTTCATTTTTTTCTAATCTGATTGTATTTCTTGTACACTTTCCTGCCGATCTTATTGTCTGTATGTGTCTATATGATAGCAACACCAAAAAACACTGACGCCAGGGAAGAAAAGTTTAATGAAATATTAAATAATTTATAGAAAGATAAAAACTCTGGCAATGAAGCTGAAAGAGCTGTTGTGGAAGTGAGATTACATTTACAAATGCATACAAATGAAATCCTACAGATAAGATGTTCCTCTGTGCACTGCCTTATAGTAGGCTGATTTTAGTCTGTTATTTTGAAAATCTGTGAACCTGTATATTCCCTACATATATATAGTCAAAAGATGTATCCTTCTCTCATACTTTCTGTGATAATTATTTGTTAGACTACTGTAATAATTTGTGTTTACTTACCTGCTTCCCAGCTTGTCTCCAGTTTAACAGCTGTGGTCCCTGTGTCACTGCCCAGATTGGTTTCAACTGCAGCTGGTGCAGCAAACTCCAAAGGTAAAGAAAAGGATTTTTCTTTTTTGACATGTATATGCAGCTGTGCTCAAAGGATATACAAAAACATTTCCAACTGCTCACTCAGCACAGAGAGATGTTATATTTGGGGTTTACATACATTCATTCACATACATACTGGTAGACCTTACTTGCATTCTTTAGCCATGTAACATTGTCCTATTTCACTTCATCCATTTAAAAAAAAATAGTTAAGAAGGATCAAAGGAATTGTTTTAGAAATTGAGCCCTTGTTCCTATTTTCTTTATCCTGCTTTAAAATTCTTTTGAAGGACTACATGAGAAGTAGAAATCATAATAAAATTCATGTTTTCTCCCTATACCCATTGCTTTATCAAAAACAATTTTACTGCAGAGAGATCTGGGTGGCATTGTAACTATAAAGACACACTTGTTCTGTAAACACCAGATTCTTTTCTCTCCTTATTTCCCATAGTTAGTGAGCACATTGGGTCCTTCAGCCTCTCACTGCCACATTCATGACAGCCTACTCAATAGTAGGAACAAATTTTACTCTGTGGAGCAGTTGGAGCACAGACAGTAAAATGGAAACTGCAGCTGAAGCTTTTTCAAAAAGTTCTTTGGTCACTGACCTTCACTGACCTTCATAGAATAAATTTATGTAGCACTGGTTCTCTCCCACATCTATGCAGAGGCATAATGGATACGTTGTGTTTTTTAGCCCTAGTGATTAGGCTCAGAAATCCTGTATATAAATGGATGCATAATGAAAGGAGGAAAGGTTATTGGCATTCCAGAATAGTGAGTGCCATGATAACATTTTGAAGAGCTGAAAAATAGCTGATGAACTTTAAATGAAATTAAGAAGTTGGGGTCACTTCTTTGTTTTCTTAAGTCTCATCTCAATAACTGGGTTTTTATTGTTGTTGTTGTTGTTGTTGTTTGTTTAAAAAGAATTTTATCTTTCACCATTAGCGGAAAGCAATATCAAGCATGTGGTTGCACTGTGTTCCCCTCCATGTATTTACATGAATTTGTGGCTGCCCATTCATAACTGGCAAGATGCAATTTTCTGATGAAAAATATACAGTTTTAACACAGCTATTTTTATTCAATTAAAATCCACATTTAAAAAAGTCTTATGTATTTCCCCATGAAGATCACACTGCAGTCAAAGATGAACTGCTGTGAAGCAGTTCTGCTGTTTCCCAAAAGCATTCAGCTCCACACTGCTGCACAGTTTTGTCTTTGATGATCTGCGACAGATAGACTTAGCATATTTATTTTATATCATTACTAAATGTAATGAGTCTGTAATTTCATAAGAGCAGTCTTCAGAAATCATTTGACTAGCAGCAAAAGAAGGAACTGGAATTAATTCCTTAAAAAAAAGGATGCATCCAGAAAAGCAAACTAACATTATGCCACTGCACAGGAATCATATTTAATTTAAGATTTAAATTACTTAAATTATTTAAATTAAATAAATGACAATTTAAAAACAGTCATACTGTCCAATTTGCATCTGTAAGAATGAATGATAGTAAGCTGGATTTAAGCAAAAGCAGGAATGTTTGTAGAATCATAAATCAGCTTTGATTGAAAGAACATGCTGGAGGTCATCCAGTCCAACCACTTGCTCAAAGTGGGGTCAGCTGTCTGCTCGAGACTTGGATCAGCTGGGTCTTGAAAATATCCTACGATGATCCCCTGAACATCTTACTTTTATACTAGATTTTATACCTTATTTCTTAACTTCTTATTTTCTCCAGTTCTATCAAGAATCACATCTGATATAGTAGGTGGAGGTAAAGTTCATGTGAACAGGCAACTTACTTTTCAAAATGTGAAGATTCGGTGTCTTTTTAGTAGTGTTATAGTTTAGGATCATTGTGATTGGGAATCATTCCTGTTAGCTTTGTTAATTTTCTGTTCTGTATGATACTCACATCTGCATACTAGTCCAGTGGCTCTGTTTTATCTCGCTGTTTCTCTGCATGTTTATTCATTTTAGAAATATACAAAAAATCTTTACTCCATTACTCTTTTTAGGTATCTAGATTGCAGCAGAGTCCTCAGAATCATCAAATTCAGTACCTCGTTATGTTTTTACTCCCTTCAGAAATAAATACATTGTGTTAAAATGTTCTTTCTGCATGTGATAGACTATTTCAACAAGAATACCTAACTATCCTGGTTAAAAATCATAAAGGATAGAAAGTTTTGAGTTCCTCCAACACAGTAGTTCAGTTTTTTCTGTGTCACTGCCTTGTAAATCACTGTTGACTTTTATCCCCTGTTGTGATAAACATTGTTCTACTGCAGGAGAATAAAATCTGCTTAGAAAAACAAGGGCAAAGCATTATGTGAAATATCAACAAAGACATTTCAGAAATGCCTAGAATAGAAAGTATATTAATATTTACACCTTGCAATGAGTGGGTACTCTAAAGGGTCTTTGAAGTAATCAAAAGTAGAAGCTTAGTAGCAGTGCCCAAGGAGTGCTTCTGGGTTGCAAAGTGAGGAATGACTGGACTTGTGTATCTGGGAAGTGAGAAAAGAAAGACTGTCGTCCTTGGCTTATAGGCAAAGCCTAGAGGTGAAAGGCATCTAGCCCTTGGTGCAAAAGCCTGAGCTTGCTACTGGTGGCATCCAGTATATCAGTACCACTAAATGATCCAGTGCTTTGCTTTCTGTAAAGGCAAACTGCCTGCTTGCCAAAAGAAGAGTGTGATGGAGTAATGAGGGTCACAAGTGTGACTGTAATATACCGTGAGTTCCTCCTCTGAAGCTGCAGTAACACTTTGGTAGTCTTTGGTCTCCCAGAACAAACATGCTTCCATGTAGATAGCAAGCAAACACATATCCAGTGGGAATAACTGTTGATCAGTTCTACAGCCCCTTTTTTTTCTCAACGTGACCCAACAGCAACAGTGCTATTGAGAATGGCTTTTAGTATTTTTTCTTTGCGTAAAATTTAAACCTTATATTGAATCATTCAAACAATAAAGTACAGGTGTTGGAAAAATAGAAAATGTATGTAAAACCCATAGCTGCAAAAGGAAAGTAGACCAAGAGAGCCATTGCAGAATAACTGTACCTCCCCCATGTGGGCAATCTATGTTGGAATGAAAATATTTTTTTTCTTCAACACAGTGGCTTGCTTGCTACTGTAACTTCAGCTCAGTTGCTGTGCCCACTCTTGAGTCTTCAGAGAGGTAGGTTATTCTTAAAGGTGATTCAGAGCAAAATCCTCTAATACTCTCTGTGTACTTCAATCACAGTTTTAGTTTTCTTAAGGGATCATCACTATTGGCCCTGATATCCAGTATGAAGTATGTAATGTAGTTATGTCATGACTAAAGTAAAGACACACTGTTTTCATGTGACTTCAGCAGATGGAAGATCCGTCGTCAAGAATATTTTATATATATTTTTTTTTAATGTTATTTGAATAGTTTATAAAGGAGAACTTTTGCATTCATGAAAGAAACTAAGTATAAATACAGACACTAAGTCACATAGCCTTCTTCTACACATGGATCTGTGTCCATACACCAAAAACACTTAGTAGTCACTTGTGGCTGAAACTTCAAAAATTTGCCCTCCATTTTCTCTCACATACTAGCATGCAGAAACAGATAAGTCATTGCTGTTTATATAATCTTTCTGTGCTGCAGAAAATGTTTGTGTACTCTAGGCATTTGGTATAGCCTCCATGTTAGAGATGTCATTTTTAGGGAAGTCATTGAAAGCATTATGACAATTTTGATACTATGTTACAGGTTCAATTTGTACAACTTGGTCCTGCTGATTAAATGGTGAGCTACCTTAGAGGTATTTGCTCAATAAAGAAATTAAGTTTAGAAGAGCTATCACTGAGCTAGGATGGAAATACGATGATTAAAATGATCGAGGAGTTCAAATTCTGTAGATATTGATAAGTTTGTTTCAATGAACTTCTGGAAAATCCTAGATTTCAGCAAAGAAATAATGTTGAGACTTAGAGACTTAGTTTAGAAATAAGAAAAGGGAAAATTCCTGCTATCTACTATAAACACAGGTGCTATAAACACAGGTTTTCTATGTGTCTCATGCTTTACTTTGTTAACACAGCGTAAATGCATCTTAAAACATCTCTGGTTTATTGTGCTATTGTCCCAGTGCTGGAGAAAGAGAGCTGAAAGACTAAAGGCAAGAGCCACAAACAGTTTAGGTGATAGTTTTATTCAACTGTCACTGTTGGTACCAATATTTAAATTTTAAATCCTTCAACTTCCTGTTGCACACCAGGGGCACCTATGAGCCTAAACAGTTCAGTCCACAAGGGGATTTTGCTAGCTGGCTCATTTAGGTTTTCAAGAGAAGTTAAGCAGAATAAGAGCAGTACTAGAAGTACCTTTTCAACAAACACTGCAATTAAGTATCTAAAACCCCAAAGGTCTCTAGATCTCAAATACATTTTGCTGAAGAAATGCCTATAGCTGACTGAGCAGCGAAGTCACTGAATGCCACGAAGTCCCTCCTCTCATTATGCACCACACTACCCTTTCAAAATATTCATTGAGGAACAAAGGTAATTGAATGTGGATCCTCTGAACTAAGGTCATATCTGAAAGGTGCCCGGGAACATTAACTGGTAAGGTGCTTAACCATGTGCACTGAAATGCATAACTCCCTTGCCTGACTCCAGCTTTGAGCAGCTCCTCCTGGATTATTCTGTGTTATTTTGTGTTTCTGATCCATAGAGTGCAAATCTTCCTTTGAAATGTGCCCTGGAGTAAACTGAATAAGTCCCTGTGCTGGGGTCTCTGTGGGAAGTGGTAGCCAGGACTCTGTGCGCTCTAGGCAGTTGTTCTGACTGTGATCACGTGTGCAGTTCCCAAAGCTTCCTGCAGTCTCAAGAGTATCCTGAACTAAAATGATGAGGGGATCCTATTTCTCCAACATATCCCATGAATGGAAAGAACATCAGTAGTTGGGTAACTAAATTGTTATTGCTTTGCTTTGCAGAGTCTGTTCTGAGCAAAGTGGAAAATTAGAAATGTGTCAGCGAATAGCAGCAATAAATGAATTTAAATTTTGATGTTTCTAATCTTTTTTATGATAATTATTACTGCTCACATCTAAGCACGTAATGAACAAAATTATTTTGCATACCATATTGATTAGCTGGAAAGTGGTGAAGGGAAAAGTTTTAGGTATTTGAGTTTCTTAAGAAAAAAAAAAAAAGTTGTTGCAACCTCTATGAAAGCTTGAATTTACTCTTTTGCTTATTCTTTTAGAAAAAAAAAAATGAGACCAGTTAATTTTCAAAATTTTTACATCTGGAAATCTTGGAAGAGGAGAATAACTGCTGAATCACATATTATCCTAGTACAGTCTTACGTAATCTGATACACTTATCAGTTAAAAAAGCCAGAATTACAGTATTAGCACAAAAATAAATATTACATTATCTGACTGCATTAAAATCATGACTTAGAAAAAAATATATTAATAAGAAGCACAGGATCTTTTTCTACGTACAACTGACTGTAAGGGTCTGCCATCTCATTTTTATTCTATAGCTAATACTTCAGCCAAGGTCATAGATTTCATTACAGAGCAAGGAAAGGCAGTGGACAAGATCAGGATCAAAAATAATCAACTGACAACACAGATAGATTAGCTTAATTGTGCAGTGAAGATTAATAAAATCACCTTCGGTTATTTTACCGAAACAGCAAATCAAAATCTATAAGTTTTTTACTTAGATCTTTTCTATAGACTCTTCAAACATTCTATGCGTTCTTATTCCCTGAAGTTTTACTGTGGATTTGATGGATGAAGGATTGAAGGTTTTGCCTCAGCCTGAAAATCTTTTTACTCCTATCCTGACGTTCATTACCTACCATTTGTAGAGCTCAATTTTCATTAAATGCTGTTATTAAGTGTTTGGGGAATGAATGTGTAATTGACTTTGTTCTTTTGGTTTGGTATTTTTTGGGTGTTTTTTTTTTTTTTGTATTTTTTGTGTTAAGGATATTCCATATTTCAACTTAACATTCAAAGATGAGGAGAAAACATGCTTCTTTATTCAAGAAATTCAAGCTGTTTTTATTGCAACACCATTTAGGTGAAAGTAGTGTGCTGTTATTACAAAATCAGCCTCAGTATCTTAGCCATTGAATTACCAAGAAAAAAAAAAATGAGACATTTGTATGGATTAAGTAAACCACCAGAGGGAGCATATATAATCCAATCAGTGTAATAGATTCATATACAAATGGCAAGAAAAATCTCATTTTAAATGCTTTAGAAGGGCTAGACATTTAAAATATAGTGTATTCTGAAAAAAAAATCAATAGGTGTAATTCATGAATTTGCTGATTATGCTCCTGCTTTGGGCAAAGGAGAGAAATGTGCCAGACTGACTATCTATACAATCTGTATTCCACCAACAGCAATTCGCTATGCTGAAGTGTTTTCATATGAAAAAATGTCAGAGTCTTAACACGTGGGTCTTAATAAGCAGTTTGTTGAATTAGATCAAATCTAGTCTGTGATAAATGAGAAGTAATGTCAGTACTATTTTTCTAACTAGTATGCTGTTTCTTTCCTGATTACAGAACAATCATATTGAATATCTGAGTAGAAATTCTGCCTCTTTATCAGTCTACTCTGCTTAAACTACTGCATACTTTTCTTCCGTTGAAGAGTTGAGACAGCAATAGGTCATTTTTATCAAGTGCAACAAATGAATGAATGGATGTGTAGATTTGTCAGCTGATAGAGATATGAAAAAGAAATAGATTTATACTTTATTGAGTAGAAAATTGTTCCACGCCCAATTTCTTCAAATCTTTTCCAAGCTGCTCTTTCTTGATTTGACAAGTTAATTTGAATGCATGAACTGCAAGAATCTGTTAGGAAATTAGCATTCAATAATTGAGAATTTTTTTATGCATGGTAAGCCTGATGGGAGCAAAGCAAGAAAAGAAAGTGGATTAATTCTCAAACTAAGTGAGCCCGTGATGGTATTGTTTCCTACAGGAAAAAAGCAGCCTCACAAGATGTCTTCTTAAGTGGAATGGCAATTCTATTTTTAAGACAGTGTAAGCTTCTCACTGACCAAAGTCTTTAATTCAAAAGTACCATTGTGGAACATAGAGCTCTTAATATGATTTTATGGAAAGTTAGCATGCAACTAGATTAACTAAATTTTCACTGTGATTCGTAATTGTATAAATATCAGCCTCCACAAATGCAGTACTATGAATACAGTTCCAAAATTGTGTGTTTTCTTTGTGCAGAATTCTTTCTTGTTCTGTTTGCACACATTATAAACACTTTAAAAACTGTCTTAAGCCTTCAGTTTGTCACTTTTTTCTGCTGTCATTGCCCCTGCTTCCTTTTTCGATTTGTGAATAAGATATTACAGGAGCAGTAGCATATTCTGGCTAAGCCATAATATCTCTGCACTTCTTTTGCTGATAGCTCAGTTGCCGGTGCCCACTGGTGCTGAAGTAGCTATGTAAAGTATTACTCAATTGCTGTGAGTTCATGTGTGATAACAGAAATACAAACAGATGTACCAGCAACACCAGGCTGCTTTCAGCCTGTCAGAAGGTCTTTACTACTTCTAAAATTATCTCAGTGTGTTTTATAAAGGAGCAAAATACCAGGAAAAAGTATATGAATAAGAATGAAGTTTGGCCAATATGAATGAGGTTGGTGCCTTGATGTATGTAGCCTCAGACATGGGGTTTTTCAGTATCCTTTCCAGTCTTATATATGTGGGAGTACTATAGGAAGTATAGCAGCTGTGGCTTCATGTCTGCTGATGTGGATTTCAGAAATTGCACTTAACTCTTGATTCTGTTAAATAATTCTGTGTTACCTCAGCTGAATCCGTCCTATGTTCTATTTTTTCATCTCTGAAGTGGAAAAGTAAATATTTTCCCCAAAGATGACCTTCACGTCTTTATTTTGAAAAGAAGAGTAAAAATACCTCTGGAGGATGTCTGTGTAAAACATTATAAAGTAGTTTTCAAAATGTAATAAGCCATTTTTAAAATTTATTTAACGAGAATGAAATGTAAGGTAATTTGAGGCAAAGAAATAAAACACCAACATATGAGCATTCTACAATTAACGAGATCATTTTCAGTAGTCAAAGATAGAAATAGTTCAGACAATAACATGAAAAAGTAAGAAAGGGAGGTTAATTGGGCTAGTCAATATCCAGAGTGTAAAATATACACAATAGTGCTTCAGATCAAGTATAGTGCTTATCAAAACTAAATTTCATTATAGCTCCTTCCCAGAGAACATGTTTAATGATTATTATTTTCTGCTTATTCTGCTGGAAAATCCGGTACAATAATCTCACAAATTTGACTCTGGGTCCCTCTCACAGACTCCTTTTCCTTCTAGTTATTCAAAGCAGACCATAAGTAAAAACTTCTTTTTTATTCCTTATCTGCTTTTCAGCATGTTTCCTTTGTTGTTGTAAGTAACATTAATATTATAGAAAAAAAAACTCCTGTTCTTCTTTAATCAGAACACTGACAAATCCCATTTAAACTAGGATTATTTCTTTCTATGAATTGAAAATAAAACTTACCTCTTTTAGCCCACATCCGTTCTTAGACTCTTGCAGCAGCAAGAATTGTCAGTGAGAGTCCATATTTCTTAATGACTATCTGCTTGTTACGTCAGTTATGAGTATTATCTTACTCATTCAATCTCTGTCACTGTATAAAACAGCTTCTTTACAGCTGAACAAAAACAGAAACAGCTGGAAAAAAAAAAAAAAGAACAGTTTAACAATTTTTCACTTCTTTGTTTACACAATGCTTGAGAATGTAATGTATTTTATTTTAGTTCCTGTCCCATAAAATTGTGGAACAATCATTGGTTTGCAGATTGACTGCTGGGATTTGTGTCAGTAATCTTTTTCATCATGCTTGTCATCACCTGTATGTTGTAAATATTGTGATATGAAACACTAAAACGATAATGGAATTAAGTAGTACAGGCATGAATATTCTGCATCAGATTTTCACTCTAATTTAGTAATTATATTTATTTTTTTTTAGAAGTGTTATTATAGTACAGACTGTTTGTATTGCTGTATATTTCTTCTTATTAAGCTTGTTGCCTTAGCTGTTCAAGAGAAGAATTTGTTACAACAGAGTGGAACAAGTCCTCTAAACTATTAAAAAAATCATCCTATTCCAAAATAAATTTTAATTAAGCAACATATTTTATGACAGGATAAGCAAAAATAACATATTTATGCTTAAATTTAGGTATATGATTGAGTATATTGAGCTAGTTAAGTGCAAATATTTTGTATAGAGCGCATACAAGGGTACTCTGAATGTAATGCCTCCTATTTTGTTGGCCAGTTATGTCAGATGCAGATGTTGGTGGAATGGCAGTAGAGGTGGAACCTTCCTGCCAGTATTCCATTACATTTTGTTCCCATGTGACAGATGGCAGCAGAGGGGCAATCTGACAAAGTGGGATCTGACATGAAAGTGCATATGAGGCAAAGGAGTGGAACTGAATTCCTCCATGCAGAAAGAAAATGGCACCTATTGATATTCATTGGTGCTTGCTGAACTTTTATGGAGACCAAAGAGTGGATGTGAGTACAGTGAGATCACGGGTGGTGCATTTCAGCAGTGCTGTCTGCAGTGTGAAAAACAAGACAAATTCTAGACAGCCATGCACTGCTGTTGCACAATGAAATGAAGAGTGTCTATCAGCTCATCAGTGTGAATTAGGTAATACTGAAAATATATGTTTTGTACGTTCAGAAAAAGTTGTGTTCAATAGCTGAGAACTTGGTCTGTCAAATAGAGTTTCCATGCTGCTTGTATATGTTCTATTTTCCTTAGAAGTAAATAGGAGGCATTACTTTTGGAGCAACGTACATAAATTCATACTGCATTCACTCACAGTCACACTTCTTTTGATAAAGTTTTGTATGTTCCAAGAGAAGTTGGAAAGTAATGAAGTAAGGGAAGTACAATAATTTTTCCAGGCAGCATTATGTGACAAGAAAGTGATATTCTGGGCATAGTGGAACCAAAATGGAGTGTTTTTCAGGAAACAGAGACAACTGCAGACTGAGAGCAAACATAATGTCTGATGCATTTTCTTCCCCAAAAAATGCTGATTGTTTTATTTTTCACTTGAACCAACACCTCTAGCATTTAATTTTTACTTCCTATCACATCATCATAATCATTCAGAATGGAAGTACCCTCAGCTCCCTCAGCTTGTGAAGAAGTTCTACTTTAAAATATTTTAATTCTTCTCCTAATTAACTCAAAAGCCCAGCTAGTGTCATCATTTCTTCATTACATTATGAGATTTCTTTTGTGGTTAAAAGCAGAAGAGAGTTCTACCTGTACAATTTTCCACTTTGTTTTCCAGATTAGCTTCTTATTTAGAAATCACTAAATATTTTAACTCACCTGAATAATAACATAGTATTTAAGAAAGCGTTTCAAATTTCTGGAATGCTCTTCAGTTCCTGGAAATCCATAGTATATATACTGTTACAGATATTCAGGAAGAATAAAAAGGGAACAGTACACTTAAAGGACACATGTACATTTTAATGTGCTTCTGTTCTGATACTGGCTCAACGTGGTTTTTCCATTCAGACTTTGTCCCTTCCCAATAATTTTCCGTTATGTTTCTAGCTTTTACAAGTTAAACCTTGATGAGTCTTCTGCGTAAAGAGTGTATGATTTGTTATTTTTGTTACTTCTCATTGAACTCCCTTAAAAGACAAAAAGCATAGAATTTTGTCTCATGCACTTAATGAGCACCTGTTGTCATTTAAATATTCTTTGCCAAATAGAGATACATAGCACCTGGTAGATCTGATGACATCTCCATATCTGTTCTAGCTATATACAGTCCACTGGAAGGATTCTGACATCTTTTTTTGTTACCTAGACTCAGCTGCATTAGTTATGCAGAATCATTATTGTTATACACATGCAAATACTTTAATTCTTCATTTGCTCCCTGAACCAGTACTCTCCACTTCCACTGAAATCCTGGAATTCTTTACATTTCATGAATGTTCCTATTCTCATTTCATAGAATATATTTGTTATTGCTTTGCTAAAAGCAGATTTGGGTCATCACTTGAAAATGAAGTTGCTATAAAATGGCCATGTTGACAGATGGCATAAATGGCATAGCTAATCAAATCTGCTGCAATGTTTTTAATTGCAACAGGGAATTATCGACATGCTACTAAATGAAGGTCTTAAAAATGCATTCAATAGAGCAAGTGGTGGATTGAAATGAGTTTTCAGAGTTCTACCCCAGTGACACAGCAATGATGGTAGCCACTACATCTGAAGTCTTACTGACATATGCCTCAAAAAAAGTTGACAAAGTTTACTTGGAACCAAGTGCATCTAGCTCCTGTTTGGACTCATTACTGTATCAATAGAAAATGTTTAATAAACAGTGTGCAGGATTTGATGTATTTTTCTCTGAGGTAGATTCATTTGAAAAATATCTGATTTACATGTTAGAATGAGGCATTCTAAAAAATCAATTCCTGTAATGCTATTTGCCGCAGTATTTCAACCATTTGGTAGAAGAAATTCAGAACTTTATATGATTGCATTTGTGATAAGTTTTTTTTCATGTAATCTTTGGAACTTTAGTTTAACACCATTTAGATACAAGATTAGGTCTAAGATAAAGGTTCATTAATCCCTACTAGATGTAAGTACTGTTGGGTCTGAGCATGTGTATGTATTTGCCATTGTTGTAGGAATTTATGAAGTAGTTCAATATTGTATCTAAACATTGGACTTCATTTTCAGATGTTCAGAACAGCCATAAACCCATTAGATTTTAGATAGAGTGGTATGAATGAAATACAATGGGTTTATTAGTGTTCAGTGCATCTGCAAATTATACGATTTCTCCTTCAAGACAGAAGTTACTAATTAAAACTTTCAAACACTATGCTCTACTTGTACATGGACTGTCACATAATTTCTTTATGCTTAGCAAGGTTCTCCTTTTTCTCTCAAACATTCATGGAGGCAGAAGACCCCAAAGATGGGGAGAGAGCTCCCAGCAAAGGACTCATTTACTCACTAGTCACAGAATCACAGAACTGTAGGGCTTGAAAGTGACCTTTGGAGATCATTTAGTCCAACTCTCTGCTTAAAGCAGTTCCCTACAGTAAATAGAACAGGAAAGCATCCAGGTGAGTTTTGAATATCTACAGAGAAGGAGAATTCACAGCCTCTCTGGGCAGCCTGTTCCAGTGCTCTGTCACCCTCAGAGAAAATAAGTTTTTTCTCATATCCAAATGGAAATTCCTGTGTTCTAGTTTGTGCCTGTTGCCCCTTGTTCTTTTACTGGGCAGCAGTGACGAGCCTGCCTGGCCTCCTCCTCTTCACAGCAGCTGTTCAGACATTTGTAACCTTTGATACAATTTCCTCTCAGTCTTGTCTTCTCCAGGCTGAGCAATCCCAGGTCTCAGACTTTCCTCATAAGGGAGATGCTCCAGACCCCTTATTGTCCTTGTAGCCCTCCACTGGAATCTGCATTAGTTCTTTGTCTTTCTTGAACTGGGGAGCCCAGAACTGGACACAGCAAGGAAAAGGAAAAAGCTCTTCATGTCAGTATTTCTGTACTTTAGTAAGGAAATCTCTATACTACTCTGTGATACTTTTCTGTTTGAGGAGTTTGTTTTCTTTACTGCAACAGGCTTTTGGAGTAGTTAGTTGCTGTGAAGTGAGTAATAAATGACATCTGTTAGGGATGGATGTGCTTCTGTATTACCATTACTAAAGGTGGAACAATAATCAATGCAAATGTATCTAATGAGAAAAAAATGGTCTTCTTAATAATATTTTGTCAAAGATGTAGATTTTGCTCGGAATAATTATACAGAGAATTTTGTAATACCAAGGGATTTGTTACAATTATTTATATCCCCTTTATTTCTATAGAAACACTTCCAGTTCCCCATTTTTCCAAAGTAGACCACATTTCCTGTTTCTGTCTGATGTGTATTAGCATTTGGCATATCTTGGCACGTTATTGAGAATGAAAAATTACAAAAATACAAGTAGCTGTAATAGTTGCCTTGTTTGCCAGCTTTGTCTCATTAAAAAACAAGTGAGAAGGTTATTTACTGTCCAACCAGGTAAGTTATGGCTGTGGGTGCCAAATGACATCATCTGGATATGCAAAAAAGTTTAAGAACCCTAACTGGGGAGAATCACTTTCAAAGCAAGGCATTATGGTTCAGTTCTCTAGCAAACTAAGTTACTGTATAAAAGCTTGCAAAATGTTGTTTGCCACTGGAATCATTATATTAAAACTTTACAAGTTGCCTTGAAATTTCTCTGTCACATATTGCAAGTAAGAACGAACATTGAAAACAGTTTATCAACTTCACCTGATAGGATAAGAAATATGCATGTGTCCAAATTTTCTACTGCTAGTGAGGAGATGGAAACAGCTATATAGTGTTCTCAAATTGTCTTGAACACTGTTCAGTGGAGCTGTTATCTAAAGCCATGAACACCGATCTCATGCTAACGTGTGTATCTCAGTGTCTTATTCTTGCCTGATAAAAGAAGTGACTGGTTCATTACATCCTTTGTAGGGCTGCATTTTCCTGGCTAAGGAATCTGGACAAAAATAATTAACCCACTTTACATCCATATGGCTGACATCAGACTTAAAGATCTTATGGCTCAGTGCAGCCATAAGTGTAATTATCCTGTGTAAGGGACATATTCTTATTTTAAAAATATAAATTAAAAAAAAATCTATAATAATAAATCTCTCACTGAAATGCCATTAACTGAAATGATTAACTCATACTGCAAGCAACAGCCTCTTGAATAAAAGTAACACCACAGAAGTCATATGGATTTTAAAATAAATCACATCATTTATTTATTCTTTCCATCATTCTCTTCTCTTCCTCTCCTGTCCTTTTGTGTTTTTGTTTTCCTCCTATTTCCATCTGGACAACTTATATCTATTTCATTATTTAAAGGTGCTCCAGCGGATTTGACCGTCACCGGCAAGACTGGGTAGACAGTGGCTGCCCTGAAGAGGTGTGTGAGTAGTTCTCAGCCTATCAGAGGTCTCTCATATGTTTATGATGCTTTTGATTATCACATTAGAAAGAAGGGTTTCAAGGCCAAAGACATGCTGCATATATTTTTATCAAGTGGACGTAAAGTAAAAACACTGTAAATTAAAAAGTACCAGAAACTGTACATTTTAATTTCTTTTCATGAAGTAGGAATAAAAGAAAAAGATGCCTGATGCTGGTAGTGGTGAACTACTCTAAAAGAGGCACACAGGGTGCTCCTGCACCAGAGCAGTTCATTTTCAAGATTTTCAAGATTATTTATCTTATTGCTGCTTCTTTCCCAGTGTTGTGTTTTTTTTTTTTTTCCCAACAGTCAAAAGATAAGGTTTGTGATAAGGATATAGACACAACTGAAGCACCGCTGTACTCTACAACCACTCTTAAACTGACCACCACAAAGTTCCGAGTTTTGACAACCACCAGAGGATTCACCAGCTCCCAACTGCCAACCAGCCTACCCACAGAAGGTGAATTATGCAGACTGACTTAGCCTATAGGGCAAATGTGTCATTTAAAAGTCTAAAAAAATATTTCCTCTGTGTTCATGTTGTCCTTTTCTTTTGGGGGTAGTGGAAAGAGTGGCAAATTAGTCAGAGTATTATTTGATATTACCTTATTGCATCTTCCTCTTGCGAAGTTATGTCTTAGACATAAGGGAGAACTTTTTCTCTCAGAGAGTGGTCAGACGCTGGAATGTCCTGCCCAGAGAGGTGGTGGAGTTCCCATCCCTGGCAGTGTTCAAGAGGCGTCTGGATGACGTGCTGTGTGATGTGGTTTAGTGCTAGTGGTGGCAATGGTGATGAGGAGACGGTTGGACTAGATCTTGTAGGTCATTTCCAACCTTGTGATTCTATGATTCTATGAAGGTAAGCTTGAAGACAGAGGGAGGGAGTGCTGAGAGAGCAGACTTCTGTAGAATTGTGGTTACATATTTGTAACCACATTTTCCTTTAACTAGCAGGCCACATTCCCAAACAGACTGAAATGGATAAGATCCTGATAAAATTACTGAAGAAACATCCAGAACAGAGTTAATGAATTTTGGATTCCTTTGTGTATTGCATTTAGGTGAAAACTGGAGGTAACCCAAATAAACAACCTTATTGAATATTTCTGGTTTAGTTTTTTCAGTTAGTTGACAGTGTCATTTTCATGTAGTGCTCACTGTTTCTATTGCATCTGAGCAGAATTAGTTGGGTAAGTGATGGTGTGTCTGTTTTCATCCTTGTTTCACTGCTGCTTAAATCTTCCCTTTCTGTGGAAGAGATATCCTGCTCTCCTGCTTCTGAGGGAAATTCAGCTGAACAGAAAATTTACCCGGATTACTCAAATGGCACCTATAAAATAGAATAAAGCAGGTGGGAGATGTCTATTGGAATTGTTTGCTAGCATATAGGAAAATACCAGATGTGCTCAGAATTTGTAAGTGGCACATGACAAGACTGTAGACTGTTTTAAGCTGTAGACATTATAAGTTGTGAATCTACTGGTAAGAAGATTTGGTTTTGTTCACAGTTTAGAAACTGAAAATGCAAGATTTGGGCTGCAGAATTTTTGCCATATGCACACCTGCTAATGTTTTCTTATGAGAAAAGGAATATGTAAATAAATAGGATTTAAAATTGATAGGCTTTTCTGTAACTCTTAGAAGGAATCGTTTTATTGTCTTGTAGTGGTTCATGCAGACATTACTATGATAGAATGCTCAAAAATTGATATGTAACGAAAAGGAATTATTTTTAAGTGCTATGGGGTGGACTCTAGTGCCTTATTTACAGTATTTTGAATCCTCCTTTACACTGTATCAGACTCATACGAAGTAAAGCCTTGCTCAGTATAACATCATGGTATCTCACATTGAATTAAGTACCAAAACGTTTTTTAGTTGTGGGAGAGGTACAGCATCAGAAAGAAAATAATTCCTAAGACAACTCATGATCTAGAAAAATGCATTTTCTTACAGCTAACTTTGATTTCCTTTATAGATGATACCAAGATTGCGCTGCACCTAAAAGATAATGGAGGTAAGAGATGATTTTTTGTATATGTAAATAGACTCAGTGTCTTGTCAAATTACACCCCGCTGAACTTCATTAATCAAAATTGGGCTGTAGAAAAGGTTCTACGAGATTGCCAAGGGACTTCAGCCTTTCACAGTTCTACAGAAGAGCAGAAGGACAAATAAGTTTAGCAACTGCTTAGTAAATTAAATATTTACAGTTTCTTTGTAAGACTTTAAGAAAACAACAGGCTTAATTAGCTTCAGAAAAAAAAGCGTACTAAAGACAAAGTTTAACTGAATTAATACAGTTATTATCTGTAGTTCTGTATTATAATAATACATAATTGTTTAGCTGTCTTAAGAGAGGACATGATGCTAGTTCTAAACAATACATCACTGTGAGTGACTGTGGGTCCCTCTGAAAGTAATACTTCCTATTTATTTCTATGGAAACGGCAACAGATACAAAGAGCACAATAACACTGTTTAATAGAGCTAATTCTCAACTACAAAAAAATATTTTTCAACATAGTCACCACCATTAGCTATGCATTTTCACCAGCCACGAACGAAAGCCTGGACACCGTTCTTGTCAAAATCTGCACCAGCAACAGAGGTGACCCAATGTCACTGTCACCACTCTTGAAACACACCACCCACCATCTCACTGTGCTCACATCCACTGTTTGGTCTCTATGAACATTCAGTAAGCACTGACAAATGTCAACGCTCCAATTTTTTCAATGACTGAGGTTTAAAACTGAGGTTTATTCCTTCTCCCTTTGTGGCCAATGACATTTTGCTATTGGTTAGAAGATGGTTTGGTCATTAGATGTAGGCTGGGTCTGTATTTGCTTGCTGAGGAGAATGGGAAGATTTAGGTTGATTTCTCCAGGATTTGGAACAGTCAGTCAAAGCAGAAGTTGATTTTCTGAGCAAATCCAAACAAACTGCATTTCCACTGGTATAAAGGGAAAGTTTATTGGCAGTGGTTACCTTTCATCTGAGGCAGGGGAGGCTGTCTGACATGCATTTGGCACAGAAATAATGCCCTGGAATAAGGTCATCTATAAACTCAGGGCAGTACTCTTACACACTTTGTCTATGGGAATATCCCTGAATCTTTTTCTGACTGCTTGAAATCAAATGGCATTTTATTTTGTTGTGGAAAGTACTTCAGTGCTTTTAGAGATCAATAAAAAAGGTGAATCAGTCAGCACTTCACTCACACATTTCCCCTCTGTCCCGTACATAAGCTGTCTTCCTAGGTGATATAGACCCATGCTCTCTGCCTGCAAGAAGTCACTTGTCTACTCTGTCCAATTTCTGAAAAGAAAAACCCCATTGGAAGTGAACTAAATGATGAGTGTCTATGAACTAGTGAACTAAAGTGAGGAGTGTCTATGGCCTGTTTGGCAAAGTGATTTTCTCGGCTCTGTGATATCACTCTTCTTAAGTACAGAAAGTCTGTTTACTTGCAGAAAGCTGCTGCATTTTAGGACAAGCCAACAACTGATGTGATTATTCATTTCCATTAAGCTGTTTCTTTCATTGTTGAAATAATAATAATAATAAGAAGAAGAAATTGACTTCAAACAACAAAGAAGCAAAGCAGCACACCAGGATTTTCATTCACGCAGTAAACGTAGATTTTAATCTGGGGAGTTCTTTTCGATGATTCTTCAATTATGTATTGAATTTTCCAGTGACCCCTAAATTAGGCTCAGATAAAATCTCTGCAGCTGTAAGCATGTTTTTTAGTTCTCTGTGATTTGTCAGCTTTTCATAAAGAGTAAATTCTTTCAGGTCAAAAATACAGGGTTTTTGCTTTCTCGGACTTTAAAACTCTAATGAAAGGGAGTCTTGTATAATGGAAAACCAAAGCTTTGTTGGATCAATGATGGCCTACAGCTTGATGTGTCCTTGGATGGTAGCTGTCAATATCTGGTTGGGCAAAAGAGGATTCTATAGAAATTCTGCGTCTCACCTCTGCCTGGAACTTTTGAAAGCACCTGTTATAAAGCAGCAGCTAAAGTTAAATTATAGTTCAGATTTAGGCCAAGGTGCATGGACTTTTTAATTATATGAGAAATCAACTTGCAGGCTAATGCTGTAATTCAACCACAATCATTCCAGGCATGTTTACAAACTTGCTTGTTTTTATTTTTTCTGTATTCCCTCTTTCTTCATAGACACTTGATAGATGCCAAACACATGCAATAGATACCTGTCTAAACCAATTTTTAATACGCTTGGCATGCCATCGTGATATTAATTGTATCTTAATTCTCTTTAAAATAAGAAGAAAAGTATTTCTAAAATTTAAGGGTATATCCAGCAGAACAAATGTATGCTTTTGTTTTTAATTGCAATTGCAGTTATTTCCTTTTTCTTATACCACAGCACAGATGACTAAATGGTTTAAAAGCCTAATTTTTCATAAAAATTGTGAGCAATTGGCTGTGGCAATACAGTAATACAGTATTTTCTTGTTGAGAACTCTTTGGTGGGTGATTTAGATGATTGGCCAGCACATCCAGACATTTCATTTGACCTTTTTAGACACCTTGTTGTGACAATTTGATTTTTATAAGTCCCTCTCAATCCTCCAGCTTTATAACTCAGAAGAAAAATGTGTGTGTTGGACAGTAAGTGCCTGGAAATCTGCTACCTTTTCTCATTCATCAAAATGTATTACAAAATTACTGTTGTGAAAAAAAGCAAAACTATGCAAAAAAGACATCTACCTGTTTTGTACATTTATGAGCAAGTCCATTCCAGCATATGTAGGAAAAGGAAATGTCTATATCCTTCTGCTTGCTCTAGTTAGTGTACCTTTTAAAGATGGTCTGGATGTGAACATTAGTGGTGTGGAAGGTTAAAATTAGTGCTACAAAGTACGTAATTTTAGTTTGAAACATTGGGAAGCAGGATAGGAAATTATCAAACTACAATCCCAAGTTTTTGAGTCTTGATAAAGTACTTTTATAAATCTTAAATACAGTGATAAATTTTCCCAGTGCTAGATCTGTCTCTAATTTCCCTTTAAAATTTCAGTCTTCCTACCATAGGGATTCTTGACAAATTGTGGACAAGATTCAGTCTTGTTTTTTTCACACTGCTCTCCAGCTAACTGATCTTCAGCTAACTAGCCTTATTTCATGCTGGATAATAATTATCTAACCTACTTTTTAATAATATGTTATGTTTCTAAATGATCCAATTCAGTACGATACTATATGAGTGTATATTATTCAACTGGAACTTTCCAAAGCTGAGAACAGCCCCTACAGCTTTGGAAAAGAAGCAGCCTCTGATATAAATACTCTATTTTCTTTGTTCACTAGATACAGGTGGAAATGTATTTTACATACATGGCAGCCAGTGTGCAACACTAGTATTTTCTAGAGCAATCACAAATAGAAAGTGCTGAACTCATCTTTTCTGCTTGAAAAATAGAATCACAAATTAATAATCTTTTATTTTAGGACATTTAAGCTGGGAACACTGGCAGATTGTGTTCATTTGTGTTTATTTCTGTGACACTTTGAATTATACTTAAATGTTCCTTAAAACAGGATAATTCCAGAATTTCTTTTATCTTCATTGTATCCTAATTTTGCATCTTATTATACTTATAGAGTATCTTATTATCTTATTATACTTATAGAGTATGTTGGAAAAAAAAAAACTATTACTCTGCAGAAATTCAAGCAAATAAAAACAGAAGTTTTCCAAAGTAGTGCCAATAGAATGTATCTTCTATAAAGGCAATGTCACTTTCTGCTTCTAGCACAAAAGGACATTTTACATCACACTAGGCATTATGAACCACATTACTTTAAAGAAGCATGATGTTCAAACAGTTTAGCTAAAACAGAACAACTGTATGTAGACATCAACTTACGTTTAATTCTGACTTCTTATACTGATTTATTTTGTCTTTTGTTTTCTATGCCAAATGTAAAATGATATAGGGTACCCACTCATATCATTTCTTTAACCAGGTAAATTTTTGCTCTCTTGGAATTAGGAATTCAGCTGCATTGCCAGACCAAATACTATGGTAAAATATTGAGCTTTGTGACAGCTGATGTTACCTAATATTGTATCAGCTTAAATTGCTTCAAACTACTCAGACTGAACTGAACACCAATGAATGATAATTGTTGCAGGACTAGGTGATATTTTAGGGCAGAAGAACATAAATCGTTAGCTAACACAGTTATTGCTGTCATTCTGTAAACAGAGAAGTTTGGTGTTAGTGCATTCACATCCACTTGCTTAGTGCACTAAGCAATCAATCTTGGAGAGACTTACTGAGTTGCCCAGAGTCCTATAGCAAATTGATAGCAATTGGACAGATACTGGGTTACACATAATGATACATGATATCCTCACTCAAAGACCACCCTTCATTCCTTACAGCATTAGCTGAACTAGGACTTTGTAAATAGCCATGATACTAAGAAAGCTGTAGCAGTGGATTAACTTCAAAATGTTAACAGATGCTAAGGGAATGAACTCACAAAAGCAAGAAAATCATAATCTATTATCATGAAGAAATTGAGTCCAGAGCATGCTTTTCCTAGAAGAGGTAGAGAACACACTGTTTTGGGGATTTCTCTGAGCCTCCAGAGAATTCTTCCCACTATAAATTCAATTCTTCCCTCCCACAATCACTCTGCATAAGTCATTAATCTTCTGCTCAGGAATCTGCTTTATGTGTAGGGAAAAGAAAGCTTAGCTTTGGACTACTTGCTCCATAAAACAAGCAGTCTTCTCATAGACTCACATTCCAGGTGTAAGTGGGGCCCCAAAACAGGGTAAAAAATTCAGTGTCTCTGCCAAGCTCACATAGGTTGTATCCCTGTGAGCTAGGCTGCCTTGAATATTACGTCCTTCCTCTTGGCATATGGGCACAAGCTCACAGTCAGGCAAATAGAGGAAAGCAGTACAGCTTCCAATCTAGACATGATGCACCAATCAGAATAGAGATCTAGTGGAGTGAACCTGAATCTGTGGATGTGAGTTAGTAGTGGACCATGTAAGAGGCAAGAGAGTTTCTGCTATTTGGCTGCCCAAAGAGGAAAGCAAAGACATGCAGAGAAGGTGTTGCCAAATGGCTTGCATGGATTTCTCATGCAGAAACATCTATCACACATCCTCAAGCTCCTTGATGAGAGAAATTCACATATGAAATGGTCCAGTGCCAGCTATGAAGAAAGAACAGTTGTGGGTGTAAGGATGGCTGAATGTAACCTAGTTAACAGTAGCATATCAGGCAGATAGCAGGGATGGTAGCAGAGAGAAGGAATTGACCTGCCGTGTTCAACCAAATCAGTACTGATTTTCCTGAAGTCAAGGTATTCCAATATTGTCAGTGATGGACAGTTTTATTACCCTGAAATGGAACTTGGAGAAGGGGTGTAAATTGCTTTATTCCTCACACAGATTACTTCTACAAGGCCAAGTATATATTACCCCTTTTGTGATATATAAGATGGTGTCAATCCTAAGCAGTACATGCTTTCATTGTTTATATATAAAATGCATGTAACTAGCAAAAGTTAATAACTAGCAAAAATCCAGCAGCCAACTAAGAAGTATAAATGGACTGATAAAAAAAAAAAATCAGCTTTCAATATGTCACACTTTCTCTCACAGCTTCAAGACTTCAGACTGAGATATCTTATATAGAGTGAATTAGAAAAATTACAGGTGTCTAATGGATAATGGGATCCCTATGAAAAAAAAATAAATATTAAAAAAAAAAAAAAAGCAGTGTGTTTTCAAAAGCTTTAAGTAACCTAAAGAACGCATTCTTTCAGGATCATCAAGTTTCTGTGATCCTATAATAATACTGCAGTTGGAATCTCTTGAAGTATTGGTGCAAAAAGATCCCCTTTGACATTTCAGTGACATGAGAATTTTCACATAGTTGCAATTCAAGGTGATTACTGTGAATCAAGTGAAATATTTCAATTAGAAGCATATCCAAGCATACTGTTCTTAATTCCACCTAATTTTAGATTCTGTCACCAGGTATTGGCAATTTGTTTGTGGGCTCTATAGAAATATAATCTACCACTTTAAGCTTTAATATCATAGTTACATGTGGTAAGGGTTATTAATGTTATATATAAGCACATCTGACATTCCTAAGCTAGTTTTTTATTTATTATTTTTTATTTATTTATGGGATACTACTCTTGTATTAGTATTAGAAGCATGACATAAATCTACCCTAAATGTTCATTACCTACCATAAAAATTGTGGAGTGCAAGAGTATTTCAAAGTTAACAACTAAACAATTTAAAAGGTGGCATGTTTGCCTTAAAAAGAAAAATAATAATAATTAAAAAAAAATAGAGCTTCTCTAACTTTTAATCTATGTAGTGCATACTCATGAGTATTATGCATAAGAGTGCGTAAGTACTGTAGATGTGGTTATACTTGAACCAGCAGGCTTTTCCAGTCTGGCACCATTTCATCTGTTGGAATGTTTTACTGGGCTGGTAGTTATCCAAGCTATTTCACCACGAGACTAAGTTCATGCCAGGCAAGCTGCCGATAGGGCTGCATGTATATTCACATATGTATGTGATAGTTTCATATTCATCTGACCTGACAGCAAAAAGAAAAAATCATGTTTTGTGCTGAACATTTAGAATTTGTCCAATTCTACCACATGACATAACAGCAAATGCTCATCTTGTAATAAATCAGTGTCCGTTCTTTATCTCTTTGTGACAAATTCAAGGATTTACCATGAAAATTCATACATTTGGTAAAAAGAGGGGAGAAGATCTCAGTTTTCTTCATGGAAAAACAGGACTGAATGACTTCCTTCAGGCTGATCACTGCTGCTTAGGACATTTATACCCTATATATTTGACTTTGCTAGTGTACCTGTGTCAGTCAGGAGGATCAAATAAGATATTACATGATGCCCCTTAAAGGTGCATGTGCATCTAAGCAATTAGATTGGAATTTTTAGCTTTCTGATCAAAATACAAGAGTGAGAAGGGACAACATGGAGGAAAATGGTGAAACTTTATTTCCAAATTCCTGTTACGCAAAAAAATTCATTTTTATATTACCATCCATTATTTGCCCTTGAATCAATATTATTTTGTCTAAAAGAAAGATCCGAAAAAGCAATAGAGCTTCACATAGTTTTCTTCTTTTTCCAATAAAGATGTTTCTTATCACTGCTCACACAATCAGAGATGTAAATCTTTGATAAGTTGCTACTTTTCTATCTCATATCATGGCAGACATATATATGTATCACAGGTCTTGTTCTTTTTCTTATATATAAAACTGTTACAGTGGCAACCTTGTGTGAACCTTGGGCTTGAATAAGAGAACATATTGTATTTCATTATTTTTGTAGACCTCAATTGTTATTATGCTATACCAGTGGTGAGAAAGTATCTGTAACATGTTTACAAATGCTCTGTCTCAGTTTGTACACACCTTTGTTCATGGTAAAGTCAGCATCATAGTGACCATGGAACAGGACAAGACATTTACATGTGATAATTTCTTGAGGTTTTTGCTTTTACTGCACCAAAAATAATCTAACTCAACTGTAACTAGAGACATAACACAGTAATACAAAAGCAAAAATGACAGTCCCAGTGTGTTTGCCATACAATCAAAACACTCCTATTGTTTTTACTTTCTTTTTAGACAGCATTCAAGCAAGAGAGCAGTTATTTCATGTTTGCATTGTGTATCTTGGGGAAAAAACTTACTCTTTCTGTACTGCTACTCAGAACCTAGTGAGAAACAGAGTAACCATGCAGATGTTAACATGTTCTTTCTGCTTAAAAGTTTTATACATTAAAGAATTTGGGGAGGAGTTGTAAATAGAGTATATTGTATGTAACAACTTTCCTGAGCACAGGAAAATGAAAATTTGGGGAAAATTCCCCTGATAAAGCTGTTTTGGGGAAAAAATGTTCAAAAGACAAATATCCTCCTATGGGTTTAGCCTTGCCTGGAACAGCAGATGTGTTTTGAAAAGCTTATAAATACTTCTGCACGTGAAAAAGTTTCTGAGCCCTTTTTTTTTTTTTTTTTTTTTTTTTTTTTTTTTCAGCTATTTCCCTTGGTAGCTTTTTAAAAGAGCTGTCAGTTGATTTCCAAGCAGGGAGTGTTCTCAAAGTTGACGACATTGTTTATTGTCTCTGTGCGAAGACAGTGAAATCAATTTCTCATGAGTATTATAGCCCTGGGGTCAATGAACTGAATTTCGATTATGGAAATTACAAGTTACTTACCCTTGTTGTTATTTAAGAATCTATTTCATTTGTTTTCATGTTTGCCATTCTGATCACTGCAGTGATGTCCACGCAGTACTCTACCCTAGACTAGGCAGCATAACGTCACCTGTTCTACTGTGAAGTGACAGCATTTTTACTTGCAAATCTGTATGCTAAATACTGAGAAAATAATAAATCAAAACAGATTAATTTAATGGCCTTTATAAAGTGGTCAGTATCTTTGCTGAAATCTAGCATTTTTTAATATGTAGAATATGATGTTCTGCTTTCAACCATAACATAGTAACAATACAAATTATTCATTTTGTGTAAATTGGCCTGGAAATGTGTGCAAGCAATAGTTTATGATTCACCAATGTGGCACTGAAGAGTTGAGTAGAAGAGTATGAAGTTGTCAGCCAATTATGAGAAAGACAAGCTAGGAATTACCTGCTCCTTATGGGAAATTGTTACTTCTCTGTGGGGTGATTCACACAACAAATAGCTTCTCATCACTGGGAATTAATAACCCAACCCAAAGCATGTACAATAAAGCAGGCCTTCCCAGATGGTCTTTCAGTTGCTTAACTTGTGTTTGCTTTGCCATTTGAAACATATGTACAAGTAATAAATATAGTTGTGGTGCACAAATTCTAGAGTTTTATACACCAGCTATACTCAGCTGGAAGTGAGTAGCTATTTAGTAAATTATTACTGGCAATGCTGAGTAAAGAACTCTGCTGTTCGAAAGTTAGAGCCATCTTTTCAGTATCACCTTTCTTCTATCTTCCTCCTTTAATCTTAGTATGGAGTGTTTTGCTCACCATCTTATGAACAGTGAAAGACCACGCACAAGTATTGTTGTGGTTGTTACCAATTGTATTAGCATTGTAATTGTTTGAAGCAATACTCATAATTCAATGGCTGCTTTCTGAGAGCAAATCAAAGGTAGATGACCACTGTCCTCACAGACTGCGACGTTCTAATACAACCAAACAAATAGTTCAGGGAAGTGGTACAACCAAAAGAATGACTATGAAAATCAACCACTTTCACTATAGTCAGCTTGGCAAGCAAACACTGTGAGAGGAAATTTAAAAATGGAATTGAAAAAGAAATGCGTATAAGTGAGATCAGAGACAAGTTCTGTATGGAGTATATCATGGAGGTGATTCTAGGATTGGCAGAAAAGCACAAAGCAGTGGGAATCTTTGGGCTTGAGCGCACCAAAAGTAGAAATCACATCCAATCATGAGTGAATCTTGTCTAATTTATTGGGAGACTTTTTCACAGAGGTTACAGTGCTATTAAAAGATTTACAGTCACCAATTTGAAGGCAGAGTTGACAAGTTGCTTTTGTGATAGAGCAGCACTTTTTTTTCATGGAAGGAGCATAGCATGAACAATATCTTTGAATCAGGCTTAGTAAATGAATGGTCTTCTGTAATTCTTGGATGTATGTTCCATTCGGACCAAGGTTAAAATGTTGCAGGGTCATTTAACGTCCATCTGTTAATAGTTTTGGCAGTTTGATTCAGTTGCACAGGGTGGTTCAAAACCCCTCTCTAAGCTAATGAATCGGCCTTTCAGAATGTTTATTATCTAGACCTCATAGAGATTTGTGCCATCTCTCAACTTGAAGCTTTAAAAACTAGAATAAAATGCAACACTCAAAATGTATTCAATTGGTACTCGTCTGTAGGGCAATTGCAATGATTTTATGAGAAAATCAAAGCAAAATTCATTATGAAGGTAATTAGGAACTTCTGAATGTCCAGATTATGTTCAAATGAAACTATATTAATTTTGTTTATTGAATCAAAAATAGTAAAATGTTTGGAAATGTCTGTTCATTAAGATTATAGGATTGTTCAGTTGTATGGGAAAGAACACCTAGCATCTTTTTCCAAAATGGGATCTGGAAAGCAAGACGTAATAATGAAAAAGCAAATGTTCAGTTACCAGATATGAAATGGAATGGATAAGACATAAGTTATTGCACTAATAAGTGTGTCATTCATGCAGCTTCCACAGATGACAGCGCTGCAGAGAAAAAAGGTGGAACACTTCATGCTGGTTTAATCATCGGCATTTTAGTCCTGGTCCTCATTGTGGCTGCAGCCATCCTCGTGACTGTCTATATGTACCAACATCCAACATCAGCAGCCAGTCTCTTCTTCATAGAGGTAAGACAAAAGTAACACTGTGTCATTATTTGGAGTCTTCAGAATAGATTTTTTTTCTTAACTAAATCTAGAAAATGTTCTTCAATTCCTAGTATAAGATTTGAAGAAATGGATCTGCCTACCTAGCAGACACTGCTATTTCATACTTAGTATGTCACTTTGCTTCTTCTGTAAGTGTTATTGCTTTCACTTGTTCTGTTTTAAAATAGGTCATTCACAAAAGATACGTCTCAGGTATCACCTCTCATATATTTCCTTTTCCTCAGTATATTTTTCATTAGCTTCCATGTACACTGACATTTGCTTTTGGAACATAGAGATTTTCTATTATTTTCATTTGGAAAAGGATTAAAATGTATTCATTTCATTGTCAGAAAGTGTTGACTGAACTTGTGTATGTATTTGAAAGTCTGTTAGCAGACATATATATATATTCTGTACATTCATTTGTAGACATTTTTTAAACACTTTACATCAGAGTATGGGAAGGACTCTTCACATGATTTTAACATCTAAATCTAATATAATCTCCTTTTGCTCTTTTTGTTAGTATAGAAAGAAACAGACTATGATTCATCTGACGTATTTGAGACATTTCCTTAATAATTAGGCAAATTACTATTTTTCTCCCTCAAAGATAGATAGCTACCTTAGGTGCAGACATCTGAATTGCAGATTCTGACACTTTCAACTCAATTCTTCTGTACATGACAGTACGAGAAAATAAAATTTTCCATAGCAATTCTTTTCTTAAAAAAAAAAGTCACTCTGTGAATGCTTATATTTACTTTTTTTTTTTTTTTTTTTTTTTCCAACACTGTTCCTCTACCTTATAAATATGGATTTGCTAAACATGAATGAAGGCAATGGTTGATCATAATACTCACCTACTCACCTGCAGTACGTCCTTACTTTTTAGAGTTCGGACACTTTTTAATGTGAAGTTCCAGAAACACTGAAAATCATAGCAACATATCTAGGGATTGCTTGTGAAAAAGACTGGATGAGAAAGATATGGAAAGATAGAGACATTCATTTTTAGTGACAGTAGCATGATTTGACCTCAGATGTGAACATGAACAGGATGATTCATCTTTAAAACTGTATTATAACATATATGTTGCTGAGATACAGTGATAGTGACAGAAGTCAAAATGAATTATTAATCTGTATTCTAGGCTCAATGTAACCTTTAACCACTGGGGAACAGCATCCATAGAATAAAACCCATTCCACTAAGTTTAGTCTTGAGATGATATTAGTCAATCTCTGAAGTCAAAACTAAAGTGGCTTTTAGCAAGTAAAGTAGCCTTCTTGAAAAAAAAAGAAAAGTATACTTAACTCTTCTATTTTTGAAAAAATGAGAAAAAAAAATAAAGAATGAATACAGGAAGAAGTGAAAACACACAGTTGTCTAAAAGTTATTAGTGTTCGGTAGTCCTGCATCAAGTCTTCTAGACAAATGAAGATATGAATCATTTTATCTCTCATCACTGCTTTGAATAAAGCTTAGTCAAATAAAGAACCTGCACCATTTGTGTTTAATGTTAAAGAAATAATTTATAACTAAATTATTGATAGAGTAATCCCTACCCAATATTAAGTTGGCATTAAACATAGTGTCCATTCATTAGTGTAATTACTAATAGAAAAATATTTTTTTTTACCAAAGATTCTATTATGTTGCCAAGATTCTGTAGGTAACATCATCTTCAGTTATATTCTGTTGGGTTTTGGCTTAAGGGCTGTTTGAAGAATATTGAGTTAATTTGGTTTATAGTCATGAGTGATTACTCAATAAGGAAAAGTATAATGAATTAATCCCATATCATATGCTTTTAGTCTGTTTCTCTCTTGTGTTCTCTCCAGTTATCACCCAATATTCAGTAACCGTTTTACTCAGGTTTATCTATAGTTCAACCGAAATCCCAGTTATGATGCCCCTCATTTTTGCCCTTTTCTTAACAGAAATTTCCCAGTGCATGGACTGCACTGTTTAACTTTGTACTGATAAGTGCAACCTCTTGTGACACCTCTGAGTAGCATTGAATGAAATCCTGAATGCACTAATTGATTTAATTAAGTGATACACAAAAGTCAAGGAAAAGGTCATTTATTTCAGAAGAAACTATTGTCTTAGAGTAACATTATTCTATGATTATTTTTTTTACCCCTAAAGTCTGAAGGAAGTGTTTTCTCTAGTGGTTTTATTCACAGCTGTTGAATTCATTCCTCACTGGTATGAAATAATTATTTGTAAAAAGGGCTAGAAAAGTCTCACGTGCCAGTACTATTCAATTTGTCCATAAAAGTATGCTATTTTAAAACAATACAATCTGAAGAGCTGAATACTTTTCTAGAAAGAGTAAAAAGTAATAACGTTATTTGATAGAGCAAATTCTTAGCTGAAAAAAAAAAAAACCAATGTTTTTCAACATAGTCATAACCACTAGCTGTGCATTTTCACCACCAATGAACAAGAGCCTACATAACATGGTCTTAAAAATCTGCATGGCCATCTGGAACATGTTTTCCACATTTCTGTTGCCTCTGCTGAAATGCACCATCCACCATTTCACTGTGCTCACATCCACTGTTTGGTCTGCATAAATGTTTACTAAGTGCTGATGAATGTCAACAGGTGCAATTCGTTCTCCATGGAGGAATTCAATCACACACCCTTGCTTCATCTGCACTTCCATGTCAGGTGCCATTTTGTCAGAACGCCCCTCTGCTGCCATCTGTTACAGGGCAGCAAAACATAATGGAATACTGGTGGGAAGATTCAACCTCGACTACCATACCACCGTATCCTTCAACATAATAAAATAAGAGGTTTTCATTCTTTAAGTTGGAATCTTCTCTGGCAACATAGAGACAGAAGGAATTATCAAATTTTTAAGCAAGGGAGTTCCAGTCAAAGTTCAAGTGAATGCAGACTATTTCTAAAAGCTGAATGTAAACAGAGGTAAAGTCATTGCCAGCTGTCAGATGGATTTCTTCTAATTTTGTCCAAGTTGCACACCAGGTAGCAGCTTTAGATTCTTTTTTAGCTTTTACTTCTTCCCTTTTTTTTCTTCATTTGTCTTTTTCCTTTTAGATTTTTTATTGATTTTGCATTTTTTGCAATTAAAATCCAGAAAACGTTATCAAATCAGAAGGCAAAGCGTAAGGCAAACTCTTATACTAAGATTCCTTTTGTCTGTCTGCACTCATTTTTCTGTGGACAAAAGGGTTGCCACTCCTGACATAAGTTTTTATATGCACACTTTTTCTATTTTTCTCACCTTTCTTATTTGTATTTTGATCCAAAGTCCTTTTAATGTTTGAAACTTAGCTCTGTTTGAAGGACAGAGGCAACATGATGTGGCCATAGCTGAGAATTCTGTAGAATTTTTCCCAGTATGAGTGCAAGGTGTCAGATGTTGCAAGTATCTTATCCGAACTAGACAGAGATATTGTTGCCAAACGTGCATATGCAAGGCTCAGCAAAAGAATAAAATTCTCAGTGGTAGTTCTCTGCAACTAGTGAGTTTTAAGGAGTCTGAACTAACAATACAAGTTGGGACCATCTTCACCTCAGGCAAAAAGCCTTTCTCTTATATTCAGCATAAAAGGAAATACCATTCCAGATGTGTAGACTCTGAAGCTGTGGGGGTATGAATGAATTTTGACCAAAATCCTATTTTAAATGCAACTAACTGCCTTTGCTTTCATGTTCCCACCCTCCTTGAAGATTTTTCAGAGGTTTTTTGTAATAATTCAGCTGCTTACGTACCCTCACAGGCTCACACATGCATGTGCATACATATGTCTCTTAGTTGTTTAACATCACTGTGGATGTTCAGGCTGCATGATTTCACAAATGTGTTTTTTTCAAATGGCCACACAGACAGCTATGGAGCTGGGTGAGGGGTGACCTTGCAGAGAGGAGAGGAAGGAATGAGCAGCTGCAGATTTTCAGCAGCTAACAGTGCATGATCAGTGCCTGAGGGATGCACCTCAACTGTTCCTGATGTAGTTGAATTGTGTCTCCAATAGAAAACTAAATGAGCCTGTGACTGTTTTTTTAGCATGAAGACCAACCAACATTCTGAATTCATGTCATTTACCCATCAGCCTCATGGTTAATGTGACTAACTATTAGTATATTTTTGAGGATGGTTCCCAAATCCTGAGCTATACCTGAAGTTGTCTGGGAAAGCACTGTTAGGCATTTTTCTAACATTAAAGCTGCATAGAGGATTATTTTGCTGTGCCTGGAAACATTCACCAGCACTCAGATCTTACACCAGATTTTCTTCGGATTTTGACCTTCTGTTCTTACCTTCCCTGCTTAGAGAAAAAAAAATAGAGTAATAGTGGAGGAAATAGTCCAAAAAAAAAAAGCCTGAGACTGACCTGGGTGTTTCAGAGCTCAGAGATTTTATGGGCATTTCTGGCTCACTGCTGTTCATCTCTACTCATAGCAGCACTTCACATACAACAGCCATTGTTTAATAGCCAGCCCTGTTCTCCATGCACCATTTACTGGTTTCTACATTAAAGTCACAAACACAATCTATCTCTTCAAATAAATGAAAGGAGGGGAAAAAAAAAAAAAAAAGAAAGAAAGAAAGAAAGAGAGAGAGAGAGAGAGGGAGAGAAGGAATAGAAGGAATGAAGGAAGGAAAGAAAGAATTTTACAAAGATTCAGCTTCTCAGTTCCCTTAGATAGGTGGTGAACCTCACACAGCTCTACTGATTTCTTTTGGGATGTGGCCCATTGTTTTTATTATATGTATGCATTTCACTAGGATTGTACTTTTAGTTTGAATAAGTCTTGACACGGTCATCAATTCAGTTTTGTCCAGAATTTAGAGCTGAATTTAATTTCATGAGAATGATTATTAAAAAAAAGATAAGAAGAATCATTTTTTCTCTTCATTCAAAGTCATGTAGCTTTGTGTCATTTGGGATATTGCCATTGATCTCACTGCCATTGCCTTGTACTGATAGCAAAGTTATTTTTTCCAAAGCTTATCCAGCTCAGCAGGAACCAGCAGGGGAAACCTAAGTCAGCAACAGGGGAGAAGTACTAAAATAAATAGCCAACACTGACAATAAAAGTCAAAGGTGGGGAGGAAGAAGGCATTCTGTTTCTTTTCCATCAGCAGCCTGCTACTTAGATGATCCTAAGACTGCAGAAACATTGTTATACTGAGAAGCATTTTAAATCACAGAGAGATAGTTTAAACAAGCAGTTCTATCAAAAAGAAAAAAAAAAAATTAAGTTAGTAAATGATACTACTGAATCTTACCGTCTAAAGCAATCTACTTTGTCAGAACAGTTTCTTCAAAATGTTAAATTAATGTGGTTTCAGGCAATTGATCTTATTTCTAGATATACAGTTTCAGATACAGTTTTTGAAGCACCTTCCATTTCTGACTGCAGTTTGCCAAGGAAAGTAGATGTTTGTAGTAGAGACTAAAGACTGGCGTATAAATAGTAGCTACTTAAACATTATTTCACATAAATTTAAACATGCTTTCCTTGTCTTGAGAGTATAAAAGGCTTGAATAGCCAGGTAGATTAACAGCAGATGAGTGCTAATAGAGTTTGATGACATCAGGTTAACACATTAGTAATAGACTTTACTATATTTTTCTCCTTTTTCTTAATTCATAGTCTTTGCACTTTGTCCAGAGTTCTAACAATTAATCCAGTATTTAGATAGCTCTGTATTTACACACTTCCAGACTTAAGGATGTGTTTATGGCAGTCTTTTAAATAGACTTTGATACATTTATACATTTGAATTAAGTAAAGAATTGGACATCAATGTATAAGTAAGATGTAACCTTCAGAAGAAGCAGTGAAATAGTCCTGAAAATATAAAAGATTTGAAATACAGGAAAATAATCAATAGCGAAGACAAAGTTGGATCAAAGCATTCAGCCTAAAAACTACTCAAGAGGTGATTGCCCTAAGTTATGCCAGGGGTGGTTCAGGTTGGATATTAAGAAAAATTCCTTCTTGGAAAAGAATGATAATGCATTGGCACAGGCAGCCCAGGAAAGTGGTGGAGTCCCTGTCCCTGGATGTGTTCAAGAAACACGTCCATGTGGCAGCGAGGAACATGGTTAGTGGGCATTAGAGGAACTAGATAATGTTAGTGTCTTTTCCAGCCTAACTGATTCTATGCTGATTCTACTCAATAACTTCAGCTTTTGTATTGGTAAGTGGAAAATTAAGTTTACTTCTCACACTGTCAAGTATTTGTACTTGCATAAGCTACGTTTGGAGAAAATATGTCTGTATTTTGATGAAACTGACAGTTCAAGTTTACTGATGGATGAGAACGAAGAGTTGATCCACATGCTAACAACCTTTATCTTTCTTATCTGGTTACTTTACACATAACAGAACTTTTAATGATCTTATAGAAGATTTGCAGCATGTGTGTGTGTGTGACAAGGGTGGAGACATGACAAAAGGGCAGATTTTTAACAATGTTTTCTCTTTATCATTCTCCTGACATTTCAGATCTGTATAAAATTGTGCTTGTTCCTTTTTATTTATGGAATGAAAATTAGGATGAGGGTGGCATGAAAAAAATATGGGATAAGATGTAAGAATTTCAAAGATGTAATACATATTAAGTTTTTCTGTCTTTTGCTGACAGAAAATTCTCTTTTATGCAGCTGTATTAAATGAAGGGTAACAGTTAATAATTACTGCAGCTAACAAAACATATTATTGCAATTGCTTTTAAAGAATTACTATCTCCAGTGAAAAGTGTTGCTTAACTATAAGAAACGTTAGAGATAGTATATAATGTTAGCACCAAAACCTCTCAGTTCCTTAGGAAGAAGAGGGTCATCAATTTTCAAATATAGTAATCCGATAAAGCTGTATTGGACAATATCTGTCCTGTATTGATCTAGTAAGTTGTTTACTCTCTATTTGCCTATGGTAGGTACAAAGTAGACTTCCTCTCTTGCTTATGTGTACTCAGTTAATTGTATTATTTTCTAATATAGATTTTTAAATCTCATAAAATTTTCATTGTTTTTTTTAATCACCTATTAATGAAATCGTGTTGTTTAATGGACAATAGCAGCTCTATAGGGCTCAATCTTCCCTCATGTTAAAGGATATCAAAAGAAGAATCTGATCAACCATGAGAATGAACTTGGAGATCTTTCAATGAAACAACAGTGTGAAGATACTCCTGCTTCAACCTTTTAGTATTTTGAGGTGTAATCACTTTAGTTTTTCTCTCAGAAGTGAGACTGTCCATTCTACCCCTACACCAATATTTACATGAAGGTGCTTTTTCTAGCTTTAATAATTGCCATAGGAAGTCATATTGACTTTGCAGCCACCAACAGTAGTGTAGATAGGTGTAATGTAAGAAATGTGAAAGGTAAATTTCAGTTTCAGTGTGAAAGGTAATTTCAATTGACTATTTTTTTCATTTTCTCTTATCGTTTTCAGTAGAATCTAAGGGTTTTATTTAATGTATATAATAAATTAGTCTTATGCAAACTGAGGCACACATGTCTTAGTCACAACTGCTTTCCTCTAGCTCACTTGCTTAAAAAAGTGAACTCGTGGAAGCTATGAGAAAAATCCTATTTCCGTTTTCCTGCTTCATTGCACACTGAAAGGAAGCAGGAATTACAGCTCTTCAGCGGCAGCTTGGAGGATTTCCTCTGACTTCTAATTTTCTAATTCCAGAGAATGAAGCGTATTTTTTCCTGTTAAATTGGATGAAAAAAATAAGGAATTAGTTTAAGTACACAGCTTTTGTTCTTCCTGTTTTCTTTCATTTATTGTTTCATTAGGGTTTTTTTTAGGTCATGGAGTTTTTTTATTTGTTTTGGTTTTTTAGTCCACTTATTACTTTGCTTTGCAGAGAAAATCAAGAATGCATTAAGCTCTTCCTGAGCTACTTCAGTAACTCAAGGACCTATTTATCCCTTGGCATCAAATTGCTTTTGGTTTTATCAATTAAAATTGTAATGTCACTAAAGACTTTTGTGAGGTCAATAGACAAGTCAATGAATTGTTAACTTGTCATTGCTTTAAGATCGGTAACCACTTAAAACACTCACATCCACAGGAGTTGAAATTAAACAGACTTTCAGTAGGAATGGAAAATCTCACCATGATAAGAGTGAGCATGAAGAGAAACCACATAAAACTGCAACAAATGTTTGGAGATGACCTTCAAATATGTTGATTTCTTTATTAGCTGCTATTTATGTTGTATCCCATTGTATCAACAGAACTGATACACATCTATCTACTAACCACATTTCATCATGTAGAAAGGCAAATGGGAAAAAAAAGATTAGTAGAAAATGGTAAAATCGGATTGTAAGAGCGTAGCAAGAAAGTAGAAATTAATCAGGAATTCATTTTAAAATCAGCATCTTAAGAGATTAAGACTCAGCTCATTTTTATATGCTGCCATTTGAGACTGTTTCTAATTATTCTTCCCTACTAGTTTTCCATTGATTTTCATTTTCTTCTTTAGAGTACTCTCCAGTCAAATTCTCATTTATACTGGTGTAAATCTGGAATAAGTCAGATGCATTTAGTTGAATTACTCTTGATTTACTTCTGTGAGTCTGAAAATAGAATCTGACCCCTTTATTTAGCAATAACCAAACAATCCTTCTTAATTTTGAAGCCAATTTGAATCAAGCTTAGGTAGAAAAAAAGTCTCCAAACTTTGAATAGACTAAGTTTGCTTGTTAGGAAAAGACATCCATTAAAGAAAACAAGATTCTACCTTCCTACTTTTTAGAAAGGTGTTGCATTGAAAGGCCTGCCGTTTTAAATTACCTGCCAAACAGAATTTAGCTCTGGATGACTCAACGTCAACCAGATTGTGGAACAGGAGAAAAATAAACCAGTTGCTTTCATACTATATCTTCTTAACAGTGATCACCAAGAAAAACTCTGTGCTCCAAGATTTCTGTAAGGACTGCTGCCCAACAGCACCGTGAGTTCTGGCATACTGTCATAGCTGTGCCTGCTTTGTGGCCCCCAGTACAGACATTCAGCAGCATGATATATCCTCACTGTTTAGAAGTCAATCAAAATGCAGTATTAAAGGGACAGTAAATCAGATAAAATATTATTTTTTAGAATTAGAAAGTGAAGTAAGAATATTTTGATTTTGAGGTAGCAATGAAAATATAGGATGTAATTTACCATCCTTGTTTCTCCTCTTATTCTCCTGCAATGTTTCTACGTACCTTACTACACCTTCCAGCCTTCCCTCCAAGCAGATTGTAACAGTAGTCAGAATAGAGAAAAATGTGTTAGCATAGTTAGTAGTAGGAAATTTTCAATGAGGAATAACCGTTTTAGGTGAGTGTTTTGTGTTAGCTAACATTATGAAAGAGTTGTGGCCTACTGTCCTGAAAACTGTTCTCTCTGGCAGAATTTCAACATGGTCATCTCAAATCTGCATCTTCCCAGATGTTAGTCACTTTGAAAAATCCAAGTTGTGTAAAGCACTTTCCCTTCCTATAGCCGTCACAATCTGGAACTGTTTTATCTGCTCTAGAAATGTATTTTCTCAGTCCCTTAGCTATTTTTAAAGCCATCACCACAGACACTAATGAAAATTGGTTTTGAACTCTTAAGACCCTTGCATTCAAAGGTAGAAAGAATTTAAATGAAAAGGCTGATTTCATTTGAACCATCAAAGTAAACTACTCAATTAGAATCACAAAATGACAGAATGATAGTTTGGAAGGGATCTCTGGAGGCCATCTGGTGCCACCTGTCCCTGTTCAAGGACAGTCATCCAGAGCAGCCTACCCAGGACTATCTGGACAGCTTCTGAATATCTCCAAAAGGGGAGACTCTTCAACTTCTCTGAGCAGCCTGTGTCAGTGCTCTGTCACCCACACAGGAAATATGTTCTTTCTGGTGGTTAGATGGAACCTGTTGTGTTTGAGCTCATAGCCTACTGTATTCATGAATTATATCATTTGGAATAAAAATTCACTATTTAGTCAGTCTTGAATTAAAGAATGTGATATAAATAATTAAAAATAGTATGGTTTTGGTGGACTCAGAAACACAGCCTCCCATGGAGCATATCTCCCATGGAGCAAATCTCAGTTCTTTATTAGGCAGGAAGAGCAATGGGCGTGTTTCTCCTATCATCTAATGGTGACTGTGCAGCTCATCATTAAAGTTTTTAAACTTTAACTTATTGTTGTACCCTTTATATTCTGAAAACTTCTTTTTTTCTTGTTGCTGTTAAAGCGGCGTCCGAGCAGATGGCCAGCAATGAAATTCAGAAGAGGATCTGGACATCCTGCATATGCTGAAGTGGAACCAGTCGGAGAAAAAGAAGGCTTCATTGTATCAGAGCAGTGCTAAAATTTTTAAGACAGAACACCAGTACTGGTCTACAGGTGTAAGACATTTACTTTGCATCTCTATAAAGAAAAGGAGCCCTAAGCTGCTGATAGTAAGAAGATTTTGGATAAGCTTTGTTCAGGAAGAAAAACTATCTAAGATACCAGATTACCATTGCACAGTAGCCTTTGTTAGTGGACTGAGACACAGTGGTTCATGCAGAACACTTGTCAGTGGACACTTATGGTATCAGAACTATGGCACAAGTGCCACATTATTGGCTTTAGTATGGTGGTGCACAGTAATCAAAAATATAATAAAGCTTTGGTGCACAAGGGGATTACCCTGTCGTTCAAGTGTTCTTCTCTGGTATGTCAAAGACTGAGTGACAAATCTGTACACTTTCAGTGCAAAGAACACTGATCAGTGTTTACAGGTGATTGAGAAAATTATCTCAGTGCAAGTGAAAAAGAAAAATAAAAGAATTTTCCAATATTTCTACAAACAGATGTGGAAGTACACTCACTTTTCAATGCTAAAATAGCCTACCCACCTGAGTAAGTAAACCACAATATATATGCTTTCCAGGAGTAGTACAATGTTTCTTGTACGTTGCTCATCAATATCCTTTCAAACAATTCATGATATACAAACTGATAAGAAATGAAGGCAACAGAGAATTTTACAGTGGTGAAATTGTTATTTCATGGGAGTTCACAATGAAATTGGGCTGATTTTCAGTTTCAATGTTCATTAAAAATTAATTACCAGGTTCTTTTCAAGAGAAATCTTTCATTTCTGAGTGGTAGACTAAAGTCAAGGCAATAGATCTTTTTTATCCGACAGAAATGTTATAGACCATTTCTTAGACAGCATAATAAAAAAAAAAAAAAAAAAAAATCTGAAGATATTAAACAAATGGGTTTCTATTCTTTGCCATTTCAAAATCTTTCCTAAGAAGCACCACAGACTTCAGTGCATCCTTCCCAGAGATTCAGATAAAAGTGTTATTAAACCCTGCTGATTCATAAAGTGATTTTGTTTAATGCACATAGTAGTTGCATAAATATATATATAAATATATTTTTTTTTAATAGCTAACACAAGGCAGGCTCTTGTGACTGTTAAGACTGCATTTTTGTCATTCAGACAAAGGAAACGGATTGCATTACTGCATATTTCCACTGAGTTGTAACATAATCCTTAATGTTAGAATATCTTTATGTTGTTTGGGGAAAGTGGTTCATGTAGTCACAATACCATAACCTTTCAGCCTATTGAAACCACTCTTTCTTTAATGTCGACCCTTTCCTTCCATGTATAAGGAAAGACAACACAATAAATTCCCAACATCAAAACCAGCTACTCCTTTCATGAAAGGGATTAGTATATAATGAGACCCAGATCTTCCTTGCAGTAGAATCTAAATGCTTTGATAATCTGGGTGGGCCTGAGGTATTAAAATATTAAATTCAGGTATTATACATACATTTCATTGTAGTCATTGACTATCAAATTTTTAAATAGTGCATAAACAGAGATACTTGATGCATTTTAAAGCAACATACACAAGATTAGCAGTTTTGAATCTCAAGTAGCTAAAAAAAGTGGTTGATACTACCTTATTAGTACATTTACATTTTCTGTTGATGCTTGTATGGTATAAATTTGATTACTTGATGCTATTCGGTAAATAATACTCTTTTTTTCTGTATTCTTATATTTTGCATAACACATTTTTTTCATCTGTTTTACATCATCTAGCATGAGACTGAAACTGTTCAAAACCTAACTGGTATTAATCTGAAGGTACTAACAAACATTCTCTAGAAGCTTGGTGAAAAATCCACAGCAAGTATTCTTTTCCATTTGTGTGGGCTTCTGGTAGGCCAGATTAAATTGTAGGCTGATAATTCTGATAGCAATAACCAAATGTATGCACATACACATTTATTTGGTGGCACTCATTAAAGATATCACTGCACATCATTTAGACACTTAGTTGATGTGCAATATTTACGATCAGTTTATTTTAGGGATCTTGAAATTCATCAGCTATGATTGATTGGCCAAATAAAGCAATTGTATAGCTTCCTTTTGAAGCGTATTGGCAACCTGTTTGAAATCATTCTTATTTCAGAGCACATCCTGGGAAATTATACTGAAAAGTTTTACAAAAATCTACAAAGTAATGCAATAAGTTCAGGAGTTATTTCATACAAGTAAAGAATGTTTATTTTATTATGAGTTTACAGGCTTGCACTTTGATTCACTCTTAGTTTTCTTGTTTTATCCATGTATGTAGTTCATGTCATGCAATAGAGCTTAACGAATATTTCTAACATTGTTTAACAAGCACGACAAATTTCAGTATTTGATTACTTTTGTTCTAAGGCTCTCTTGCACAGGTAAAGGAGGTTTATTAATATTTGCAAACTAACTTAAATTTCATAGTCCTTATTAAAATAACAGCAATTATTTTTCATTCTTTGTTTACCTCCAATAATTTGGTGGCAGATTTCACAGATATGTGGGGAGATCTAGTGTACTTCTTTTAATTTTTGCCATGATGTTATATGCTATGGATTATAACATAATGAGTTGTTGGGTTTATTTAATAAGATTGATGGGCCATGTGCTTATATCTGATAAGAACTGATATCTGAAGAGGAAAACTCCTGCATACTAATGGAATGTATAGTGTCTCATCAGTGTCTGCTTTGATATATCCTGTGGTATGATCTATTTATCCCAGTAGGCAAAAGTTGATTAAGTAACCTGTTGCTGTTTTGTAATTCCATCTGGTTTTCTAATTTTTTAATAATTAAAAATTGCCACATTAAAAATATAAATATAAATCTTTAGAAGGTGTGGTGAAACATTGATATTATCTGAGATTCTTACTTTTATCACTTTATAAAGCACCAGCATGACTGATCCAAACAGAAAAAGGGTCGTATAAACTCCTCCCAGAGACTCAGTTGAAATGTTGTTGAACAACTCAGAAAGAAATTTCTATCCAGGTCTCTGAAACAGTGGCTTCACCCACATTCCCACTGGTTCTTAATTTGAAAGTACTTCAGAATATTTCATTTGTTTAAATGTTTCCTTACAGAGTCTTTTATTCTAACAGTTATTTTAATTTATAAACACTGCCTGTAAATTTGTGTACGTCATGTGAATCTTGGTGGCGTGACTGCAACATCTCCAGAAAATGGTTTCTTACTGTTTTCCATTTTCATTTTAAAAGTTCCTGTGCACCTAATATTCTCAGTGTGTACTGTTCATACTGTTTCACAGAAAAATGAAAATCTGAAATACAAGGATTCAAAGTACATTACTGAGTAACTCTTTAAGATGATTCAATACATTTAGATAAATGCATCACACTTTATTATTTTTTAAGTATTGTATTCAGACACTAAGAAGTGTTGGATCTGTGCAAGATCTGTAATCATACTCACATGTCCGCACGTGGCAAAGTCTTCTTTAATTGCCTGCCACGTTTCTCAGTGCACACTGTGACAAACTGAACTTAGAGAATGGAGGCTTTTTTTTTTGAATGCTGCTATTCCATTTATCTTCTCTTTCCTCAAATTTTGTTGCTTTCTTTGTTACGTACTGTCCAAAACCTATTATTTTTTTCATGGACTTTTCTGCATTACCCGTTATATTTACTGCTGGGATATATACAACTTTATTCATTTATATTCTGAGCATCTCTGTTAAGGCTTTTCAGAGGAGGAAAACAAATAAAAGGGGAAAATGGAGGAGGAGAAGGAAGGGAGGGGTGTCAGCATTTATTACTCAGAATAAGCTTAAGTCTCTAAGTAAGCACTACCTGAGTTTTCTTCTGTGTATGGATTCTGGTTAATGCAAATATGTGAAAGTACATTTTTCTGTTATTGACTGCATCCTTTGCAAACTTTTTGTCCAGACATTTTAGTCAAACAAACTATTGCTACTGAAACTACTACACAGTGGAAAACTTGTCCCAGATAATTTTTTTTTAAACAGCAGAAGGTCTCTAAAAGCAGTTCTCAGGACATGGTTCTTAATTACACCCCTTTAACTAAGCAGATATTTTTGCCCAGTTAATTGATATAGACTTCTTCTCTGTTGCTTCTCTTGGAAGATAATATATAGGGATATTAATTAAGCTCTTCCCGTGAAGTCTGCTTTACTTCCTTTGTAGTATCTCTTTTTATTTGAAGACAAACAAGCTGTTCACTTACTTGCTAACATTTCTTCAAAAGACATTTAATTTATTGACTACTTGGGTGGCACAATGTTTCTTCAGACATCTAGAAAGCTGTTTGCAATAAATATCACTCGAGTCTGTCTGGCTTTATTTGGATTGCTGTTTTTATCATGAGATCATTTTCTTCAGACTTTATAAGCATCAACAAATTTTGTTTTGGGAGGTAGCCAATGATACTGTAATCTGTTTGTCGTGTTTGATTGCACACTAGCAATGGAGTCTCTAAGTTTTCCACTTAAAGTTTAAGCTTGATGATGAGGAACTCAGAATCACACCTCCACCCTGTTTTTAGTGACAAAATGCAACTTTCCAAAGGAAGAAAGCAGTGTGTATTTTGTAGATATATGGGTATTTTCACAATGGCCTGTTTCCAGAAGAAATCCTGTTCCTAGAGATAAGTCTGGCAACCTCGATTACAAAGAGAGTGTGACTGGAAATAAGTTACTCCCTGAGACATAAACCTTGCACAGCTGTAATATTGCTGGTATCTGGCATTTGGGGTGCAATGACCTCCAGTGCTCACCACCCTCTGGGCTGGGGCCTCTCCCCACTTGCCCACACAGGCTGCGGGCCAAGTGGAAGTCTGAGCAGGAGGCATGTGGAGGGCTACAGATCCTAATCCCACAGTGAGAGTAATGGTGCCTTATCTTAGAGTTCTTCACTGTGGAAAATGTGAGAGACCTCCTGCTATCCCCTGCCTTGACAGCTCTAAGGATGAACAAAGTGACTCAGCCTTCTCAGCAGCTGACAAGAAAGGAATCACGAAGCATGGACATGATCTTGTTTGTGTAGAAAATGGTGCTCTGCAGCCATGCGACATTTCACACTCACCCATCTCTTAAACCCGTTGCCAATGGCTTGTTTTAGATTTCAAGTGCTTTGGACAAAAGTGGTGAAAAATGCAGGTATGATGAAAAGAAATCTTTTCAAAAGTTCTCTTGAAGATGATACAATAAAGTCATATTGTGCTAATTCACTCTATATCTCCAGCAACACCAGCATGCATTCTGTTGTGAGGGCCAGATAGAGCTCCCGTACCAATCCTTTCCCACCAGAGGTAAATGTGAGCATAACAGAGGGGATTGAGTGCACCCTCAGTGAGTTTGCAGATGACACCAAGTTGGGAGGTGGTGTCGATCCTCCTGAGGGTAGGGAGGCCCTTCAGAGGGATTTAGATAGGCTGGATTGCTGGGCTGAGGAAATGGGATGAGGTTCAACAAGGCCAAGTTCCTGGTCCTGCACTTTGGCCACAACAATCCCATGCAGCACTATAGGCTTGGGGATGAGTGGCTGGATGATTGTGAAGAGGAAAGGGACTTGGGTGTGTTGGTTGATGCTCGGCTGAACATGAGCCGACAGTGTGCCCAGGTGGCCAAGAGGACCAACGGCATCCTGGCCAGCATTAGAAATAGTGTGGCCAGCAGAAGCAGGGAGGTGATCATCCCCCTCTACTCAGCACTGCTGAGACTGCACCTCATGTTGTGTTCAGTTTTGGGCCACTCACTACAGGAAAGACGTTGAGGCCCTGGAACGTGTCCAGAGAAGGGCAACGAAACTGGTGAGGGGTCTGGAGCACAAACCTTATGTGGAGTGTCTGAGGGAGCTGGGATTGTTTAGTCTGCAGAAGAGGAGGCTCAGGGGAGACCTCAGTGCATTCTACAACTTCCTGAAGGGAGGTTGTGGTGAAGAGAGGTTTGGCCTCTTCTCCCAGGTAACAAACAGGACCTGGTGAAATGGCCACAAGTTGTACGAGAGGAGGTTTAGGTTGGACATGAGGAAAAACTTTTTCTCTCAGAGAGTGGTCAGGCACTGAAATGGCCTGCCAAGGGAGGCTGTGGAGTTGCTGTCCCTGGCAGTGTTCAAGAGGCGTTTGGATGAGGAGCTTGTGGTAGCAATGATGATGAGAAGATGGTTGGACTAGATGATCTTGTAGGTCATAGAACGGCATGGGTTGAAAAGGACCACAATGATCATCTAGTTTCTATCCCCCAGCCATGTGCAGGGTTGCCAACCATCAGACCAGGCTGCCCAGAGCTACATCCAACCTGGCCTTGAATGCCTCCAGGGATGGGGCATCCTGTTCCAGTGCGTCACCACCCTCTGCATGAAAAACTTTCTCCTAAAACAAGCACAAATGCATCCTCACCAGCACAGAGGTGAGCTGAAGTTAATAAAAATAAATATATGTGTGTCTGAGATCAAGCTAGTATTCCTCAAGGTTTGGCATGAACTCAGGCACCTCTACACACCATGACCTCCTCTGCTCACAGTTTAAAGCAGACAAGGGAAGAAAACATCATTTTCTGAAAACAGGAAGGTCCACCTTAAAGTCTCATGGAAATGTGATTGAAGGCTACCAATGTTACAGAACATTAAATGTATACATTAAAATATAATCACAAGTGTCCATATGAAGTGATTTTGTTTAATGTTTGTTTTGTTTTAAAAACTTATAAACTGAGCTGAGGGCAAGTAAAAGTTGAGAGAGAACAGAATCATAACCTACAATTATGAATTCTTGGAATATTTAAAAATAAAATAAAAAAAAGCTATAAATTTTTAAATACTAAAAATGAAAGCTAATGAGAATACCAAGGTGATAATCCCACTCACCTAGCTTGCATAAAAACATCTCCACTTACATTAAAAAATTATGAAAGTATTTTGCAATTGACTTTGGTCATTTCTAACCTTGTGATTCTATAATTCTATGATTCTATGAGTGGAAGATGGCAGTGCTGAGGCCTGACTTGGCATGCAGGTTGCTGCTGTGAGGAAACTGGGAAAGAGAAGGAACCCAGTGGGAGCTGACAGAAACCACAGTTTGGAGAGAAAAATGATTGTCCTTAAGGAAAAAGTGAAGTCATAGATATTTAAATTGTACGCAAATTCATAACTATTAAATTTGAGCGGAGACAAGCAACATCTGCTGTAGGCATTACCATTCCCTCTCACTGATTACCTAAGATACAACCAAGGTAACTGTTCTCTGCTGATCAATGAGCTGGGATTTTGTACGTGTCCCTCTTGCCCATCCAGCTGTGCTCTGCTGTAGTGACTAGTTCAGTGCTCTGGGTTACACTACTGTGTCTAGCTATCAACCATTTTAAAAAACTCCTAACAAACATTTAACATTTTAGTAAAGGATGTAAATTTTCCCTACTGGAGTGACTTTGGTATGTAAAGTGCTTGATACATATCAAGACCAGCATTGGCTGAGTTATCCTACACAGCTGTAACCTTGAATTAGAACAAGCAGCACACAATATACCTTTAAAACTTGTCAAGAACAACGATAACAACAGAGAGCTCACAGCAGCCTACACCTCCACTCAGTGCTAGCAGTGGTGTCTGATCCTTCCTAGAGACTAAGCCTAGCAATTAGAGCATTCAACTGTGAGGTGATAGATGAAACTCCGAGCCTGAGGAACATGAGGCGTTTCATTTCCCTGGAGAGCATCCTATCTTAGCTACAACCCCTTCCCACAGAAGCTGCCCCCCTGCCCAGGTGCAGCACAAAGATATTTTGGCCCAAAAAGAGAGAGTGAGTCTGGGAGTAGATTAGTCAACACCCCACTGTTAAAGCTGTGTGCTGAGGGTCAAGGAGCATACTAGGTCCTGGATGCTGCTCTAGAGACTTTACTAGAATTGTAGGAAGCAGTTTCAGGTTGTGGCTCTGGCTCAAACATGCACTTAAATTAGAAACACAGGATTAACAAAATTTGCAAGATGTGGATTTCCAGAGACATATTATTATTATGCTATCTACACCTTAGGCATAGTAACCCTTGCCTTGTATGTCATGTCATTTTTCATTAACCCCACCCTCAAGAATCTTTTCTCTGTCTGTTATTTGCAAGGGAATTTCATTCCTATCCAGAAGTCTTTGCACCCTGACTTGCTTGGTGTGAGGACACATAAAGCACTACTGCAGGATGCTGAGATATTGGTGATGAGCATTAATAGGAGCAAAAAATACACATGCAAAGCAAAGTAAAGCAAAGCCAAACTCCATTCTTTGCTGCAAAAGACAAAATCCTGAGCAAGGCACCAATGAAATTACAAGCTATGAAGTGCTGCTGTGCACTGAATAGTCTAGCCCCTGCATATTCGAATGATTTAGCACAGCCATCTTGTTTGTACTTCAGGAACTAGATGATGTATGGAGCTTTGCTTTTCTGGTCAGTATATTCTTTTCAGCCACTGCCTGTTGCAAATAGGAAATTCATCTGTTTTTCTCCTTGTAGGATAATTTATAGACAAAATTGGGTTTTGCAGACATACTTGTTTTATCAGCTGTCCCTGTATTGAAGTAGTAACCATACTTTGCCCTGCATTTTTGTTCCTTCTTTCTTCCTGCAATAGGTATTAATAGTACAGCATCTAGAAAGATCAACAGAAGCACTACAAATTAATGTCAGTTCCTACAAGCAGTAATGGAAAAAGAATGAACAAAACAACTCTCAAACAATACTCACCACATCTACCAACGTTCAGCAATTTTCATGAAAATTGCTGTAGAATGATGCTGTGTTAAATAGGCAGCAGTACATTTGCTCTAAGACAATATGCATTTCATTTTCTGTGAAATTATGAACAGTAGCCTCAAATATTAATAAAAACCAAACTTTTTCATTAAGAATAACAAAATTGCCTGCACTACTGTTTTTTAATAATTTAATTACATAATTAATAATCTAATTACATGTGCAGTGCCAGCAACTGTTGTGCTGTGTATTGTCAATGAGAGCATTTCGTATGTCTTAAAATTAATCTTCAATATTTCATTAATTTAATATTTGGCTGAAAGCACTGCAAATACTTTAGACACTCAAAGGGAAAAAAGCACACAATTTGCAGCTACTTGAAAATAACAATAAAAAGTTATAGGTAAAGCCCCAAAATACAAATCCAAAAGTCCTTTTACATATTCGACTTAAAAAACAATAATCTCCAAAAGTATGAAGGAAAAAAAAAAAATGAAGGATGTTTAAAAATATTGCAAATCCTGTTTCTTCATGACCCATCCTATCCCTTTGACTTCAGTGTTCAAATGAAGAACATCCTAGAGAGCTATCCCCAGTGGTGGATATATTTTTGGCAATGTTTAGTTCTCTTCTGCCAATACTGAGTTAGAATTAAAATCTATTAAGACTTATCTATTACTGAATACAAAAGTAGAGAGTTTCAGCTGACTGACACCTCCAATAATGGCAAAGAGGTTCCTGCATTGCTTACCCTTAAGCAGAGAAATAGAACAGCATGCACAGTCACCTTATTGAAATTTATGAATTAGCCAAACTGATTTGGATAATGCTTTCTTCCTTTAGAAAAAGCACATCAGCTACTGGAAAAGGATGGGTCCCCTCTGCCTCTCCAGAGCAACCAGAATTACTGCAGAACATCCTCCACTTCCCAAAAAAAAAACAAACAAACAAACAAACAAAATCTCAGCTAATTCTTTACAGCATTTGAAATGAATTATTTATGAACAAATTTAGCTGAAGGACTGGGGGGTGGTGTGCTGGTGGATTTGAAATGGAAATTATTGGACAACTTTAGCACAGCATTCTTGAAAATAAAGGATAGATTAAGCATCTGTGTCAGAGAGGCATTACAGCCAAAATGGAACTAATTCCATGAAATACTGCTCATAAATGTAAGTGCTGCTTTAGCTCTTGCTTGCTTTTTTTTCCCCAAGGGGTTATGTAACACAATTTATAACTTTACTCAGGATGATAATTTCTGTCATGCTCATATATATGACTTTGGCAGAGACAAACACAATTCCTTACAGAAAAACTTTGCTGGCAACCAGTATAAAACCTTGCATTGAAATGCATTAAAATACATTAAAAGGAGAAATAGAAATCCAACTCACACTGGGAATTTTCTGATCTGATGCCTGCCCACACAGACATCAAAAAAGAGAGCAGGTTGCTGTGGAAATGAGCACATCCTCACAACAGACAGTTGGAGAAATGGCCACTGTAGACCAGCTCGGAAAGCAGCTGGCAGCTGGTTGTCAGTGCATGCAAAAGCAACAGGCTGTGCTTCACAAAGTGATGACGTGCACCAGCAACTGGTTTTCATCAGCGGTGCACACCCATGGAGCCATCAGCCACCTCTGCACTCATGACAATAGAGGAAGAAATCCTAAAGGAGTAATATGTGCTCTTCCTCCAGACCATTCTTTTTATTGGTGGTTCTGGTGGTTTTATTGGAGGAAATGAAGCACTCCTCACTTTATCACTGGACTCAAAAACCCAGTCATAAATGGCAATGCAAACTCCAGCCTCTGCTATTAACAGTCAGAAATTACCTTGACAAGACGCGGATCACTGAAGTGTGTTTCCAGCATCCACCTTATTATCACAGCAGTGGAAAAAGAGAACAGCAGGAAAGAAAGCAGCTATGCATAAGGAAAATACAGCAAAACAAGTCCTTTTCCTATAGAAAGACGTGGAGGTCAATTTACTGCCTACTTACATTTTCTTACTTTCTGACTGTTATTTTCAGTGCTAAATGGGACAGAAATTTTCAATGATCTGATAAAAATTCCCTAAGAAAAATACAATTACCCTTACCCCTCTCAGTAGAGTTCAGTGGATCAGTGGATAAATGACACAAATGAAGCCAAAGATACAAGTTGTTTCTGTACAAGTACTTCAAAACATCCAAAAAAATTAAAAATGTACACATAAAAAATGTCTCCGTTTATTTATTTTTAAATTTGTATTCTTAAATCTGAATTGTAATGGGAAACCCACAGATCCTCCTAAGGAGAGCTCAAATCTGTGTGATAAATACGTTACACAAATGGTCTGCTAGGAAGTATACTAACTTTATGAAAGCTCAGCCCAGTAATATTACAGATGTCATGCCTCCACCACCAAATTGAAACATTGGCAAAGGATGTTCCTATCTGCTCATTTTTTACCATGGTGCAACTGTAACAAAGTTGTTTACGGGTATAAAATTTAACTGTAAAGCCTGAACTTTCCATTTCTCAAGTTCATCTTCCCTTGTCTGCTTTTATGTATAGAATACTGCAAACTGCAAAGTACAACCAAATTTATGCAGTACTGTCGAGTCAAAAAGGGAGTGCCAGCACTTAAAAGCACACAAGAGGAGAAAACAGTGTCTAATTCATTATCAAACTCAAAAATCTAAATGTTTGACCAGCAGTAGCAAAGCTCTATCTCCAGATTTGTGGGTATGCCAGAAAGTAATGAGATCTCTGTGCAGAACAAGCCAGGGAGGAATCCAGAAGTGCTAGATGTGAATAGAGTCAGGCTTTCAAGAATCATTGGCGAAGTATTTTACTGTTTATAACACATGTAACTCTTTCCAGACTTTGCAATCCAATGTTAGTCTTTTGTCTTGATAGAAAAAAAAAGGGAGCTAGTATTTCCTTTTAAGAATTTCCTAGTATTGATCATACATTGACCAAGAAATGTCCCTCTATTTCCACAGTGAAATCCCTCTAATTATCTATAAATTGTTACTTATTTTTATTTTTTCTTTTTAATTTTTATATTTTTTTATCTATTTATATATAAACATCTACAAATTTTATATAAATTTAAGTAATTTATAATTAATTGAGGTTCATGTTGCCAGTTTAATTTCATTGAAAGTGCTGATTGGATAATTAATACTTTGAGATCTATGCTGCAACCCTTAATATTGCAGAAGTTGTTCCCAAAAAAAATGGGTAAAATCAGACCACAAAAATTAAACAGAAAGGTAGATTTCTAGAGTTCCAGGACAGCAACATATATGAAAATGAGAATTCAAAAATCCATCCTGTTCCTCATTATGATGGAACCAAAAGTGAGATAATGCATCTGGTATGCGTATTAACAAGAGATGGCAGAGAGAATGCTGGGTGCATTTATGGGCTTATGGATAGCTAACAAAATGGCTAAATTAGTTAGTTTACCATAAAATAGTAGCTCTCACTTTAGTGAAATGAAACACAAGGGAACAATTTTACCTGTGAGGAACTTGTACGTTGTAAAAGCCTTTTTAAAATAAACAAACAAACAAACAAACAAACATGTAAGTCTACTAATTTTAAATAGCTTAAGAAGCTATGTAAAAATTAAACTATTAGTGACATTTTAATCAAATCCTTTTTACCTTTTGACAGCCATCTCACTTGAAGACTTTTTTCTCTGTATACAGATGAATCAGTGCTGCTGCATTTACATTCTTCCTGCATTTAATTTCTGATTTTTGTTCCCTTTGTGTACCAAGGCTGCTTATATTGCTTATTCCTTATATATGCATTAGTCTCTTTAAAGAAAAGAAATCCATATGAAACATATGATACGATGAAGCCCATTTCTTTGTTTCTTACTAGTGTTGATTATTCATAGATAGAAAACACCAAAATACCTTCTAATAAGACTTTGTGAATGTCCAACTTGATGGAAAACTTGGAGTTATGCTCTAAATATTTCCCCCAAAAGTGCAGCAGCATACCAGGCCAAGTTCATATTTGTAATAGGCTCACAACGTGGATGAATATGTCCATTGAGTATGTTGCCAACTTCAAATGACATGTGCCAATTCACACAGCTGAGGCTCTGAACCAGTGACTTGACAGAAAATTACTCAATAAAATTCTCTTTAGAAATTATCGTTCCGAACTAATGTAGAGTCATAACATAAAGTGTCTGGTAAAAGTATCATTGCAAGTATCCATCTCCTTTGTCCCTGGTAATTGCAAACATTTTATTTTATTTTAGAAAATGAACCTATTTGCATCCTTTCCTACATACCAGCCTTCGGAAGTCAATGGTGGTCTTCGAAGGTCAATATGTCTATTCCCTATATACTAACTCTACTAATACAGGTCACATAAGTCTAAGACCTGATGTCAGTGGTGTGGGTAGGCTGATTGTTTTCCTTTACTGCTTTGAGTAATACCTGTGCATTTTGATTGTCCTGAGTGGATTTACTCACATTTAAGACTCATCCAGGAACTGGGCTGCAGGAAACAATCTGCTGATGAGGTGTGAGCAGGGATAAAATCCAGCTTGCACAATTTTACTGCCTCGGCAAATTGTGCTGCCTGGAGCAAATGGATTATTACAAACTCATCCCGCCTAACATTATATATAGATGATCTAAACAGAGAACCAAATCTTTTGAATAAGAAGGGGTCATTTTTACACAAGACCTTGTCACAAGCTAGCCTTATTTATAACACCTTGATAGGCAAGGTGTTATACACTGTTAATAAGATTTTCAGACAACCAGAAATAGCTGGAATGTCCTGATGATCTGATTCATAAAATTTGCCCCTGCATCTATAACGTCCAGTAAACATGTGGGGCTAAGGTTTGCTTTAATCTATTCATTTTTATTATAAGCAGGCATTTCATGCTGAGCATTTCATGGTGATTATATATTGCAATTCTCATGTAACTGAAGTAGTGGGGCTTCTAGTGTCATATCTTTTAAACCTGCCAAGTTTTGTCTAAGGAATCTCTAGTAAAATGCTGATACCTTAGTTAAATAATGCAAGGCTCAGAAGATATGACAAGTTTGGTGCCCCAGATTCCCACACAGTGTGTGTTAAGCTCTTTGCAGTGTATGTTAAGCTCTTTGCAGCTTTGGGCTCACTGATAAAAAGCAAATAAAATATGTGTGTATCAGCGTAGAATATGGTCTTGGTATCTAAAAACATTATGTTGTTTATTCCCCTCCATCTGCTACAAAGAAGCACAAGAAATTCACAAATGGAATGTAAACATACTGCGTACTTTCTCTCACACACACCTTACAGCTCTACTGAAATGCATTTTTCTAGCTGCAGTCATCAGTGAACAGAAACACTTTCAGTCATTTTTGCTGTTGCCTCTAGCTGTGATTAAGCTGGAGATGGAGCAACCTTTTTTGTGATTGCTACAGATTGTTCATTTCAAGAAATTTGACTTTCCTCAAAAGGATATTTCATGGTTACTGTGACTGAGCAAAGGCTATTGCAGACATTGATGATTTTTTGTTACTTTTTCCTACCACAGGTCTTCATTCATTCCAGCTCCCTTATTCAAAATCAGAATGTCATTCTGTCCCGAAAAGGCAAAATTTATTATTGTTCTGGTAAAAATGCACCTTCTCTCATTTGTTTTATGAAACAAATTTAAAAACATTTTGCTGAATCTTGAGGGAAAAAAAAAAAAAAAAAAAAAAAAAAAAAAAAAAAA
>NW_024884711.1:29683930-29690738 GCF_019232065.1 Centrocercus urophasianus
TAAAAAAAAAAAAAAAAAAAAAAAAAAAAAAAAAAAAACACCGAAAAAACCTCAAGAGTGTTCTGGTTTGACCCAGGTACACATGCAATGAAACCAATGAATAACTATGCAAATACTATATCGGTGATTTAGGCTAAGCCTGTCTTCAAATCATCTCATCAAGTTTGAAACCACAAAGAACTAAACCTCCTTTATCAGTGAAGCCAGTTTCAAACCAGCTTCTTTTCCTCACGAGCCCAGTCACACAAGTCTGTCTCAAGACTATCATGGAATCATAGAATGGCTTGGGTTGGAAGGACCTGAAAGATCATCTAGTCCCACATCCCCTGCCGTGGGCAGAATTAACAGCTGTGGATACAGCACTAAATCAGGTTATCTTTAACTGTGAGTAGCACTAAATCACATTTTCTCTCGCATATTATCACATCTTAACATGAAATTTTCTTTTTGACAAGGGAAGCGTGCAGTGCACTTTGAAGGCATGTCTCATCTAAGGATAGTGCTGATAGAGACTGTCAAGGCAATTCACCTTGAGCTGGTATGCCCATTTTGTGTGGAATAGCATCATTCCCTGATGTGCAGCAACTGGGCAACAGTAATTCGTGTATTTACGATGAATGTGAGTGTTCCCAACTGTAAGTTTCATTGAAGTTATAGTTGTAGAGACATACATAAGAATATTCACCAAGTGTTTTGGGGAGGATACTGAATTTTCTTTTCAAACACAGTTTCCTCTCTTTAAAGTTTTGTTGCTGCATTGTGAACCAACAAACTGTAAGACAGAATCTAAAAGTCACACCAAAAAAAAATGCAACCAAAATTTCTTCTAGCTCTAAAAATTTCAGATGTATTTTTTATGTTTCTAAAATCCGAAACAACTCATTCATGGATTTTTTTCACTAACAGAATGAAATACAGTACAAGTTGAGGATTTTTTCATTTCAGTCAAATATATATGTATAACCAAACAACTGTTGCTCTGTTTCCTCGCCTAACTTGTAGTATGTCTCTTTTATTTCTCCTGCTTTTCTTTATGTATTCCAAATTCTAAACAAACATCAAGACAATGTTACGTACTGTATGACTTTTAACCCTCACATTCAGAAGATGAAAGTAGCTGCTATAAAATAATAACTCATTGAAATTCAATCATACGTATGTTGTAACACTGATGTTTTCATAGCTTTCTGAAGGCTTCTCCTAAAAGATACATAGCGTGTGTTACACTATTTTTTCAGTCCTTCAGTGCTTTAATGTCAAAAAATTTCTGAGTTTTAAAGAGCGAACTTTGAGGCATTTATTAACACCTTATCATTCCATCTCACCACTGTTCCCTTACTTTTCACTCTCGCTCATCTGCAAGTATCTGCATGAGAGTGAAAATGGTAACCAAGGTTGTTTTATTCCAAAATGTCCACACACATATTTATAACTCTTTCAGAATACTAGGGGATCTTCTTTGCACAATAGTACAACAGTACTGCTCTGTACTTCTCCCTCTTGTACTCCACTCACTCAGACACCCTGAGGTATATTAAGCTTCCAGAGAAGTTTAGTAAGTGCAGTTACTAGCTTCCGCAGAAAGGAAAACCAGTGTGTCAGCGGTGTTCTGAAATGTGTATACACATCTCACGTAGCCTTGTTTATAGTCTGTCCAGATTATACATTGCTTTTACATTCCAATTAATCTGATCACAAATAGAGCAGGTACAATTTGGTATAAAAGTCTACAACATTCTAATGATAATTGACCTAATTGATAATTTATGGTGAAATTAAAGACTGTACATCTCAGAAGAAAAAAGAAAACAGCATAAAATAAATCAAAGTAATGTTCATGCTAACAATCTCTCACCTTTAGTAGCCCCTGGACAACAATACTGAGTAACAGATGTAGTCAACATCATATTGTGCTCTCTCTGTCAAAAGGTCTATAAGAAGGGCTACTTCTTTTGAGTGAGTTATAGTGGTGAATCTCACTGAGCAATACATGGGGTAATAACCCATGAGTTACTGATTCAGGCCTCTGCTGTATAAATCAAATCTTTTCAATTTTAGTCACACTTAGGTAAAAAAGTTTATATTGTCTGAACGACAATTTTGTAGTCTGCTAAAAACCAGGAAGGGCTTAACTGTTGCTTGAAGGAAATGACTGCAAGAAATAATATGACCTCCATTTATTCATACATAGTTTGTATACTGATGAACTAAGCACTACCAAGTACTCAGTTTTGATACATTATGTAGCAACAAATTTTTTCTAATAAGCAATGAAAACCATTCCATAGCAACATACTGTCTATAGCCAGAGTACACAGTTGCTTTAAAACTACTGACTTTGAGCCTGTATTAAAAAATAATTTTAAATTTTAATATTTCCTTTGACACACAAAACTTATCATTTCTTTGTAGTATCTTCCAGCATTCTCCAGTACAAGACTTTTTTTCTGCTCCTATGGAAAAATTTTCTGCTCCTACTACACCTGTCACCTTCCTTTTTTTTTTTTTTTCAAAATATTCAAGTATTTGGTGATTCTTTTCTTCTTCCTTTCACAAGGAAGTTACATTAAAAGCATTTAAAATCTCTGGGAAGCTTGTAGATTTCTTTAAGTGTTCAGCCTTTATTCATCTGAAATAATTAATTTGCATAAAGATTTCAGCTAAAGGAAAATATTATAAAGTTTACCTACTAAAAAGAAGCAATAAAGGGCATTTATTCAAAATATTCACTATGAAAGCTGGTATAGAGAATCTTGTGCTTGATTATATCTGATAATTTATGCTTGGTACCTGCTTTAAAGGACTTATTATTCAAAACAAAAGATGTAACATATAATGAAAGTATGTTCTCCCCCAGAAGTCTGAATAAAATTCTGAGCATAATCTTACTTAGAAGGTTATGGCTGTTCAGTACTAGAGATGACTTGTGTCTAGTTCTGAATTTCCAGAATGAGAGGTTTTAATAGTCCAGGTCTTCTTGGTCGGAGCTTCAGTTTAGGATAAGTTTGCTCAGGGCATTCACTTACAGAATACAAGACTGGGAGATATAAGTTCAATGTCAATCACTGTACAATGGGTCTGCTTCCCAAAGAGATGCTGGAGAAAGGCTATTGAAGAAGTGGATGAAAGTTAGGTTGCAGTTTGAATGTGGACTTCAAACCTGAGTCAAGAAGTAGGGTAGACGCAGGATGTGTAGATATACATGGATTCACATGCCCAAAGATCTGGCTGACTGTGAGAAAGAAAAGCATTCCTTCATTCCTAAACACTCACTGACCCTGAACTCTTACATTCTACCCCACAGAGCCCTCTTGCTCATACCATCCCCTTCTCATCTTATCAGACTTCGCACTTGCCCTTCCCAGCGCACTAATCCTAACCTTCCATATGCCACTTCCAACACAAAATTTAATTTACCCCTTTAAGGATGAAGATACAAAAAGAATATATACTTGAGACAGAAAATTTTCTTTTGCATGTGAAACCAGAAGATTTTCAGCTGACTCCAATCTAATTTATCTCTGGTGCAACCCAACGAAAGCCTTCAGACTGCACTGGGAATGCATTCATTGTGCAACATTTAGAACAAAATACGGAACATTTTTATTTTATTCATTTTCTTTTTTAATTCTGAGTCAGATAATTATTTCCAAGGATAAGTCATAATTTGCCATACCTGAATAGTCATATTGCCATACCTCATTTATTCTGTCAGGGAGTTATTTTGTTTTTCATTTATCTCCATCTCATGGGATGACAATAAATTCTGGAATCCAAGCCTGTACAGCACATAGTGAGAATCAGCTTGGATATACCTGTTAAAAAAAAAAACAACTAACATGGGAGCTCTTAAATCCCAGTGGATACTCCAGTAAAAAACCCCAAGCTTCCCTATTGGTTTTGCAGCCCTGCAACTTGCTCTGTTCTTTCATTGTGTTATGAATGTCTCACAGTTTGGGCCTTTCTTTTACTTTCCAGCTACAGTCTTTTATATATATATATTTCATCAAACCTTGGCACTTTTTCACAGTTCAGAAATTCTTTTGCCATTTTGCCTATCAGCCTACGTGTTTTTTGTCTACATGTACATTTTTTCATTTTGTCTGCCAATTCATTTTGCTGTTCACCCTCCTTCTGTATAAATACACCCATTTTCACTTCTTCCCTCTCCAGCTTTTCCATAAGGAAAAAAAAAAATCCAGCTATAAAGGTTTTCAAGAGCTGTCTAGCAGGCAGGAAACTTTTGCAGAGAATGTGACGTGGTGAGAGAAGAGCAGTAAACACTTCTTTTTTCTAAAGTTCTTCTCCCATTTGTGCTATTCACCATTCAGGTGGAGGAAATACATGTAAAGATTTTTCTTCTCTCAAGTATTCTTTCTTGTGACATTTTGTCTATTAGTTCCTCAGCAGAGAGTTCATATGTGTCAAACACAAGTATATACCATACGCAGACAGGGATACATCCAACTGCAAGCACAGTATCACAGATCTGAGTTGCTGTCTTTAATGTTTAAAGATCACTAATAGGTTTTCCCTAAAAGTGAAAAACTTTAAGTCTGCCATTGTCAACAAAGTCTAGACTAAGAAATAAAACACGGCTTACATATTCTTCCACTCCGTTTTGGAAACTATGAACTGCAAAGGAATTTGTAACCTCTTACTAATTCATAGAATGAAGGCCAAGGAGCTCTGATAATAATATACTCCAATCGTGATCAGCAAGCAAGAAATTATGTTACTGTATGGGAATTGCTAAGTGATAGCCTGAACCAGTAATTAAGCATCAGGCGAAAGGCCCTACCCCCACACTGGCAACACAGGTGAAAGCAATTCATCTGTGCAACTGGAAGGAGGTGGAACCTGGTTCCACACCTCATTTAAGGGCTCATTTAAGTCTCATTTAAGAGCTGGTTGCTGTAAGAATATGTTTTTTCCTTGAAGATTTCCCCTTTGGATGTATTTGGAGGGCTCTGACACTTAAGACAGGTAAGTAAATCTTTCTTTATGTGGCTTGTGATTGCCACCCTTTTTTTGGGTGTTTTAGAACTGCTTATGCAATTGCTTTTCCTACAGTTATCAAATGGTTATTTTATCTTCAAGTTTCAGGTTGAGTTAGAGCCTACTTTTTCAGAGAAACATTGATACTGATCTGAAGGCTTCAGGAAACAGTAATATTATGCAATTGGTTAGTAAATCTTTTCAATTGTTTATTAGTCTCCATATTATGTGTTGGCACTTCAGTTTTTCTGCATCTGGACTTACTTAAAATTCAAGAGAAGGATTTCTATATAGCTTGTTTAAAGAAAAAAAAAAAAGGAAAAATGTCACCTGAAAATACCAACAGAGGTGAAGACCTTCTCATAAAGGTTTTGATAAGTGACTCCAAAAACTCAGACCAAAAAATAAAACACAGAAATGCAGACTAAAGATGCAAAGTGTATAGTAGTGATGGATATAACTGCCCTGACCTAGTCAAATTTTGCCAGATGGAAGGGCTGTATAATGCCTAGAAAAATCTCACTTACTGTAGATGTCTGATTTGTTACTGGATGATCATGAATTCGTGTAGGAAATAAAAAGAAAAGCTTTCACTAATAGAAAGCCATCCTGGAAATAAGTATGACTTTGAAATGGCAAGCTTGGTATTGGAGCATACGAAAGTGCCACTGATAACAGGGTATCTAGACAACTTCTTTATTACTGTTAAAATGATCAGCCTGCAGCTGACTGTTGTTGCTCATGTCTCAAAATGGTTTTAAATTGTGCAGTACTACTAGCAACCAAATTAGCTTTTGTCACTACAAATATACATTGCCTGGCCTTTCTTTGTGTATTCTTTGCAGCTGCTTTCCTCGAGTTATTTCCATTGATAAATACACCCATCAAAATAAAACATAAATACGTGCAAACTTGTATTGCTATGCTATTTTCATTCAGCCCTTGCACAAGTGATAAGCCTTCTGAGTATGGCCTTCAGCCACTTTATTAATCTTCTTGTATTTTTAGTTCCTAATTCTGTTATTAGTTAAATATGATACTGGTACTTTAATTAAATTCCTCTTATTTGTCTGATATTTGTCTTAGCTAGTCTGCTTTCTAATAGTTTTAAATTGCCATGCTATAGCATTCTACTCATACTAACTTACGTGACTGTTTGAACCTCCGCTATTCAAACAATTATGTTTGCCCACTGAGTTCCAATAAAGTTAGATTTCATGTTGTATAATCAGTTATACTGCAGTCAGTTATATGTAGGTAAGCATCAGGATTTTGTTAACGCTTAACAGATAAGCATTGTCCCACAAACATATGAATGACTTCTGTAGTTCTGAAGGTGTGCAGTGGAGATGAAGGGAAATCATCCACACTTCATCTCTCTATTTCCACACGCTGAGTGAATGATATTTGCAGCAGTCTTGTAGGTACCTTATTATAGCAGTAAATTTTTATTTTATTCAAACTCCTCCTTGCACTGACTGCACTAGCCTGACAGGTCCCAGTTTTAGCCTAAGGTCATATAGTCATTCAGTAGCAATAAATCTGTGTTACAGAGCTGCTCTGATTAGCATCTTCTGTACCTCTGAGAATGAAACTACAGCGGGTCAGGAAAGTGCCTCCACTTTTGCCCGCTTGTCCATGGACAAGTCACTTCACAAGGCCTAAAGGGCAGTGGGGAAGGAGAGTGAGCCACATGAGATGGGGAGAGCCCAGCATGATGCTCTCACTTGACAGTAAGCTTTTAAGAGACAGGACCTCACACAATATGTAGCCCAGGTATTATGACCTCAGAGAAACCCCCCCCTCCCCC
>NW_024884711.1:29690838-29695618 GCF_019232065.1 Centrocercus urophasianus
CCCCGAGTTTAGGACCCATCCAGTGTCTGTTGCTCAAAGAGTTGTGGCAAAAAAAGGTGACTTCTTAGAATAAAGCCTTCACTCCAGTGTGACTGTGTTGCTTTCCCATTTGCTTTTCTTCTCATTCATTATCATTTCACATCAGTTTACTGCATTAGTTCCCAACAATCTTTTATGTGTTATATGAGCTTGCAAGGCACAGTCTTAGATCATAAGTCTTACTGAATTGTTTGTCATGCATTAGCCTTTAATTCATGCCTTTCTATACTTAGCTAATTCTTTCTCCACCACATACAGCATTGTTTTTGTTGGTTTTGTCTGATTTGGAGTAATACAATGCGAGACACTCAAAATAATTTACACTGATTTTTTTTATTTTTTTTTTTTCAGTGATATATTCTTTCTGCTTCAACGATCAGCAGCAGTGCTGCTTTTCCTATTAAAGCAGAACTTGCCATTGGCGCATTCTAAGAGACAGAAGGAAAAGGGTTTTTTTTGACCTTGATCTTTTCTACGTCTTCTCTCAACAGTTTTATTAAAACACTGCAGATAGATGTCAGTTCAGTGCCTACACGTTTCTGAATAAGTAAAAAGGAGAAAAAGACATAAGAAAAGGTTGCAAGTGTTTTGGAAAGAGCAGGGAACTGTCTGTAAAGTTCCCTTTGGTTATGTCAGAGCTGATAATATGGCATGATGTTTTCCACCCTGAGGAGTCACATATAGCTGATAAAAATAGTCAGATGACAAGAAGATATTTAGTGGCCACCATGGATCCAGAGAATTCCATGCAGCTACCAGATTTCCTACCTACTTTGTTCTCCTTTATCCTGTGCAAATTACTAGGTCTCTGATTTGTTAGGACAAATAAATGCTTTTCTTGACAAGCTGTGATAATGGTAGCCTCTTCAGCTCTAGGAGCCTGCCTTTAGGAATGGAAATTCAACACCCATTAAGAGTTATAGCTCATTAATAGTGTTTTACTTGTCTGTATGTGGGGACCCAACAATTTAATCCGTAATAGGCAGAGTGGGAGAAAAGCTCAGCCTTCCCATCCAAGAAGCTGAGGAGAAGAGCATGTCTGAAATAACCCATTCTTTAATGCTTTCTTATCTATGAAGTATCTTAATTTCTTTTTCACAGTAATTTGCCTTTTTTTTAAGGTATTGTCTCCTTTTCAGGTCATAAACACTAGGTCCTAACTTTGTTCACTGGGCTGCAGAAAACCCTGGCACCTTTGGAGAAAATCTAAAGAGAAGTTTCACAGCTCTGCAGTTCACTGGCTAACAGGCTCATACTGGGACACACTCATACATTAGCTCTACTTCGTTAATTAGTATAATCAATTACTATTCCTTTCAGTCAGAATTTGGATAAGATCCCAGACCTGCCACATGGGTAGAAAGGATTCATTTTCTTTTGAAGTTGTAGAGGAAGTACTAGACTTCCCGATAGCTTTGTTAGTGAATGATCCTGCTGGCTGCATGAAACTTAGCTGAAGTGAGCTTAGAAGCCGCATTTAAAAGTCACTGTTGTCAAGCGATAAAATTCTGCAATGTTCAGAAAATTTATTTTTGCTTTGTGCCTTCCATACAGTAATCAAGACAGACTAATGATTAACCACTATCTTCTTGCCATCAGAGGAAGTCACCCTCTCCTCTGATGTTTCATAACATACGCCCATAGGTGAAAACCATCACACCAACAAAAGTACTAACGCAGTTCTCTTGAAAATATAATTCATACAGTCATTGAAGGACTCTGGTCTGGTTATATGAAAATAGTGTGTTTTTAGTCAATTAAAGTATTGAAATACATAAATTAGTGTGAAAAGATGTAGTAGCCTTGACAGGCACTGTCTTTTCTTAATGTTATAACATTCTGTTGGCATTATAGGAATTGCAATATTTTACAAGAAGGGGGTAAGTCTTAAGAAGCACCTTTTTAGAGAGATTCATCTTCACAGCAGTGCTGAATATCACTAAAATTGTTGGCTTTTTCCCAGTGCACTTGAATTTCCTGCATTCATGATGCGTTTAAAGCCTACTGTTTAACAGTGATGAAAATGAAATGCTCCTTTTCTAGATTTCTACAGAAAGTCTACCACACATTTTCTCAGCAGTGATCTCACCAATTGTAAGTTGTCCTGGAGATCATCTGCTTTAGTGAGATTAAGTACTTTTCTCCCAGTGCAGATACGATTGCACAAAAAGTGGTTTACTAAAAGTTTAATCCTTTTGTTTGCCTTTTCAAACTACTAAAAAATTCAGTTTAGAATTTTACATTAATGCAAAAAAATGAATGTAACTTAAATTGTTAAAACTACACTGCTCATACTATCAATAAATTTATTTCTAGGAGTATTTTTAAGTAGTGCAGAGGTTGAAAATATTTACAGCAATTTAGCAAACAGATTTAAAATGCTCATTCTACACTTCACTGTCCACCACTCTAAACACAAAAAATATTAAATAACACTTTTAAAGGAGGGAAGTAGCTAGGAAATCTAAGCTGTAACTAAGCCATAAGAAAAAACTAGCATATTTTCAAGCAGTTAAAGCTCCCCGGATGGTGAAGGCTACAAGCCAAGTAACTTCGCCTGTGCAATGCAGCAATCTCCCTAGAAGCTCATTTGAAATCTCTTATTAATACAGTAGAAATTTATTTTCTCTGTTTCTCTCAGTTGAAGTACTGTCCGGTGTCTGTAGCACAGAACCCAAGAGGGGTGAATGTCCTCCATTCTCTGCCCCTCCTCAACTCTCAATGAATTTATCCATCACTTCCCATTTATAAAAGTATTCTGCTTCAATTTATCAATAGCATATTTAGAAGTATTTACCAGCATGGAAGTTCTTTTGTCTGTTATTTAAGGACATTACACAATTTACAAAGCACTTTAGCTGCTGTCAGTTGGTGTATCTATTTTGCCTTCAACACAATTAATTGATTCTTCTCTGTTTCATTAACTCCACATGTTCTTTCTGTCCTTCTTCTGTCCCTAAGCATTTTGCAAATACACAGCCTGACAACTTTCTACATCCTAATGCAGAAAAGGGTCTGTATGCTACCCAAGAAAGTCACCAAGATCAAAAACAGCATCAGCATATCAATTAAGTCATGGGTTTATGGTGTTTTGTATAGACTACATTTCAGCATGTAGCAAAAAAATATATCATCCTTCACAGAACGGAATGTATTAAGAAAGCTAATGACACAGCAGCTGTTTTTACTGTAGATCACTAAATCAACTTGCTCAAACTTCAGTGCATACGGCAATCTTAATACTACAAAAACTGTCTAAACCATCCATCTATTTGAAATAGTTGTTTATAGACATCATTGTTACACTGCGTTTACTGAAGACAATGATTAATACCTATGGGAAAAGTCTATTTTTATGTAACTGCCTATGCAGAAAATATGTTAGTGATTGTTTGTGTGTTCTGCTTTAAAGAATAAGTTCCTGGGGGGATTGTAACTGAGGACAACAGCAATTAAGTAGTGGTCACTGGCTTCATTCTACATACAGGTGTCACTAGGCAAACATGTCAAACCAGGCGTTAGCTGTCAGTTGGCTGTCAGTGTTGCCAAAGGCTGTGAGCTTGATTCTCAAGCTGTCACTGATGGAGCACATCAGCTGTGCCCATGACTGCAGGCGTATTATCGAGGTTCACCAAAAGAAGATCTGTTGTTCTGTGGACAACTAAATTATCCACACGCTTGTGGAGAACAGTAGGAGAGAGATCATCTTTCCAAGACCTAGGGTGTATATTTATCACAACAGAAGATACTCCCTGCCAAAGTAAAACAGCAACCTATTTCTTTCCATCAGCAAAACAGCACTTTCTCCAGGAGTGGAAGATGGTTCTAAAAGAAGCCAGTCAAAGCTGAACAAACAATGTTCTTACCCTATCTATCCAGCATCTGCCATGTACTTCTGATGAGAATCATTCATTTCATTGCTGGAGAGAGGCCAAAAACCATTTAGCATCATTCTTCTTCCACTGTCTTTATTTTCTGATCTACTGATTGAGACCCTTACATCTAAGGCAGAGTTAGCTTGAGATCAGCTATATGGATGAAACAGAGAAAGTCATTTCAAACTGTACAGTTGATAGGGACTAGAGTTATTAACCAATAGGTATTTAAGTAAAATGCATTATAATCTAAAGGAGGTATAATGAAGCTTATAGGTCTCTGTAAAAGATCCCAATAAGTTTTTTTTTTTTAAAAAAAAAAAAAGGAAATATTTTTCAATAGTAGCAATCATAACAATTATAGTAATAAATAAATATATAATGAGCAGCTTTTAGGAAAATAAAAAGGTGAAATTTCTTCCTCATCAGTATGTAGTGCTGCATCAGTAAAACAGCATGAGATTTCTCTCTGAGCAGTGCTAATTCACTGCAAACAAGAGTTTGGCCTCAGCTAGTATGCATGCTCTCCAAACAGATAGGTCAGTAGCAAAGCCAAATGTACCAGCTGGTTTCAGACAGGAGTTGTTCAAAGTTCAGACCATCAGGCTGTAGAACAGACTCCAAGTAGGATACCTTGGAGACCGTGACATCTCAAAGAAGAAAACTCCTATGTTATATTAAATTAAGCAGAAAGAAAAAATGTAGTGCTCTTTCCTGTAGATCTAACATAAGTGAGTTTAATTCAATAAACTTTAAGAGGGAAGAGATAGGAAGTGTATTACAGACCAAATCTTCAGCCGGAGGAGTGAATATCATGTTTTTTATTGCTGATTTTTTTTTTTTTTTTTTTTTTTTTTTTTTTTTTA